>NW_026692951.1:0-63400 GCF_021218885.2 Marmota monax
TGGCCCTGTATACTATCCTTAGCTGCCTGCCCCAGCTTTGACCCTCAGCTCTCATTTCCCTGACCTGGTTAATGAAGTTGAAAATCAAACAGGATTTGTGCTAGCTGCTTGAAACTTTACAAACACCATCAGTTCTCTGTAGGGACTCTGGTATGTTCCTTGTAAAAGTAGGCTTATGCTTAAGCATGAAAAAACAACTTAATCTGATCGCCCTCCTTCTGTCCCCCTTTCACTCTATACCTAATACTAACCATAAAACTCTCCCTAACCAGAGAGGTACAGTTAGAGTTAGTGTTAGTGTTAGTATTAGGTTTAGGGTTAATGTTAGCATTAGGGTTTAGGTTAGTGTAAGGTTTAACATTATGTTTTGTTTAGGGGTTATGGTTATAATTATAGTTAGGGTAATGATAAAGGTTAGGATTAGGGTTTGGTTAGGTTGAGGTTTAGGGTTATTTTAGGCTTAGGGTTAGGGTTAGGGTTAGAGAGTGTTAGGGTTAGGGTTAGGGTTAGGATTAGGATTAGGGTTAGGATCAGGTTTAAGGTTTGGTTTAAATTAGGGTTAGGGTAGGGTTACGGTTTGTGTTAAGATACGGGTTACGGTTTGTGTTAGTTTTAGGTTTAGGTTTAGGGTTAGTGTTAGGGTTAGGGTGAGGGGTCGTGTTAGTGTTAAGATTAGGTTTATGTTAGGGTTAGTGTTATGGTTAGAGTTAGGTTAAAAGGTTACAATTAGTGTTTGGGTTAAGGTTAGATTTAGATTTAGGGTTAGTGTTAGGGTTAGGGTTAGTGTTCCTGTTAGTATTAGGGTTAAGGTTATGTTTGGGGTTAGTGTTATGGTTACAGTTAGAGTTAAGTTAAGGTTTAGTGTTTGGGTTAAGGTTAGAGTTAAGTTAAGGGTTATGTTAGGGTTAGGGTTATGGTTAGTGTTAGTTTTCGAATTAGGGTTAGGGTGAGGCTTAGTGTTAGTGTCAGAGTTAGGTATAGCTTTAGGGTTAGATTTAATGTTGGGGTTAGTTATAGGGTTAGGGTGAGTTTAATGTTAGTATATGGTTTAGGGTTTGTGTTTGGGTTCGGGTTAGGGTTAGTATTACAATAAGGTTTAGTGTTAGAGTTATGTTCGGGTTTGGCGTAGGGTTACAGTTCGTGTTTGTGTTAGGATTAGAGTTATTGTTAAGTTTATGCTGAGGGTTAGTGTTAGGGTTAGGTTTAGTGTTTCTGTTAGGTTAGTATTAGTGTTAGGTTACTGTTAGTGTTAGTGTTAGCTTTAGGAAAGCATTAGGGTTAGTGTTAGTGACAGGGTTTCAGTTAGGGTAAGGGTTAGGTTTAGGGTTAGGTTTAGGGTTGGGCTTAGAAGTAGGGTTAGGTTTAAGGTTAGTGTTAGTGTTAGGGTTAGGGTTAGGATTAGTATTAATGTTTGGGTTAAGTTTAGAACTAGGTTTAGGGTTAGGGTTAGGTGTAAGGTTAGTTTTAGGTTTAGGTTTAAAATTAGGGTTAGTGTTTTGGTAAGTGCCGCAGTCTGGCTGGGCACAATCAGGAGCCACTTGTCAAAAGAAACTAACTTTATTTTTAGAACCACACACGCCAAACAAAACAGCCTCTCAGGAAAAACCCTCAGAGCCTCAACTGCCACCACCGGCTTTCCACAAGCCTCTCTCTCCCACACAAGCTTCTCTCCACCTCCCACAATCCTCCTGCTCTTGAGGCCGATTGGCTGGGTCACGTGGGTGGAGCCAAAAAAGTCCCCCAATGAGCAGTTCTGTGGTCTGAAAGGGCAGGGAAACAGCCCAATGAGCATCACCACAGAGGAGCCAATCAGCTAGATGTTGCTGGGGCCGCTGTGAGCCAATCATCAGCCGACAGCTGGAAGTTTGCTGGCAGCTGGAAGTTTGCTGGGGCCCCTTCGGCTGTGGCTCTCAACATCTCCCCCTCTCTGCTTAAACAACAAGCATGTGGCTTAGGGACCGTGCCTGCCTTAGGTTGTCCAATAGTACATATGGTCCTTTGGTACCATTGCAATTGGATCTTACCCGTCACTGACTACCGGTCCAGTATACAGCCACACCTGTGGAGAGGTCTTTGTACCAGCGGGGGGGTGAGGTTCTTTGCCTCACCTCTGTTGGCCCCCAAATTTTAGCTGGACGATCATGACAAGCAGAAGGGAGGAAGATACACCAAGCCAATTGACGGCTCCTTTTGGAAAAATTGTACCACCAATGACATCATCAGCAAAAATACTCCAACACTACCACAAGTTGCTGCACCAACAGATAGTTCACAATGCATACAGGTGAGCTCACAATATGTCCAGGCAAGTTCTGCAAGCAGTTCAGTGATGGCTATTGTAGAAGCTGTAGATTGGTTTTATCTTTGACTTCACCAGCACTGAGATGAAGATAGGAATTCTGGCAATAATGGCTAAAGAAAAAATTATGTAACATTACAGAAGGCACTAAAAGAAAACAATTTTCTTAACAATTTACATTGTCTTCACTGGCACTGGGATGAAGATAGGAATTCTGGCAATAATGGCTAAAGAAAAAATTATGTAACATTACAGAAGGCACTAAAAGAAAACAATTTTACATTGTCTTCACCGGCACTGGGATGAAGATAGGAATTCTGGCAATAATGGCTAAAGAAAAAATTATGTAACATTACAGAAGGCACTAAAAGAAAACAATTTTCTTAACAATTTACATTGTCTTTAAGAGAATTATTAAATATAATGAAAAGGAAAGGTGAAAGTAAACAAACAGATCTGTTAACCTTCTTTTTTGTTTACATATTAAAACTATCCTCAACAGTTGTTTACCCAATTTAAATTAAACCATATAAATCACGTGAAAAAAACATATTTGGATGCATTTTATCATGAGCGCTCATCATATGATATATGGACATACGTGCATTCAAACATAAAACACAAAACACAAGTGTGCACACATAATATAATACATACAACACATAACATTATAGTAAAGGCCTTATAACTTTTTACAGGTGAAATCTCCATTGCAATGTTTAAAAACTCTATGGTCAAAAAAAAAATAGAACTGATCAGCAAAACATTAACCTAGGTCTGTAAGAGCTCAAAAAACAAAATAGAACTTCATGATATGGCAAAGGGCAATAATAAAATAGATATTGAAAAAAGCATCCTGGTTCTGTTGCAGATGTAAGAATAGCCAAACTGGAGTTTTGGATATCAGTTGTTATGGATTTGAGCCAAATCATCTTCTTTTTGGTCTGTAGAAATCGCTTTAGTTAATCTTTCTGGAATCCAAATTGGCTGCTGTTCTCCCTGTGGAAACACATAAACAGACCCCCGACTCCAGACAATCAAATGCCACCAAATGCCGCAGTCTGGCTGGGCAAAATCAGGAGCCACTTGTCAAAGAAACTAACTTTATTTTTAGAACCACACATGCCAAACAAAACAGCCTCTCAGGAAAAACCCTCAGAGCCTCAACTGCCACCACGGGCTTTCCACAAGCCTCTCTCTCCCACACAAGCTTCTCTCCACCTCCCACAATCCTCCTGCTCTTGAGGCTGGTTGGCTGGGTCACGTGGGTGGAGCCAAAAAAGTCCCCCAATGAGCAGCTCCGTGGTCTAAAAGGGCAGGGAAACAGCCCAATGAGCATCACCACAGAGGAGCCAATCAGCTAGATGTTGCTGGGGCCGCTGTGAGCCAATCATCAGCCGGCAGCTGGAAGTTTGCTGGCAGCTGGAAGTTTGCTCGGGCCCCTTCGGCTGTGGCTCTCAACAGGTAAGTGTTAGGGTTAAGGTTAGAGTTAGCATTATTTTTAGGGTTAGGGTAAGGGAGAGGGTTAGGTTTGGGGTTAGTGTTATTGTTAGGGTTTGTGTTAGGGTTAGTGTTAGTATTAAGTTTAGGGTTAGGTTTAATGTTATTTTTAGGGTCAGGGTTAGATTTAGGATTAATGTAGGTTTAAGGTTCATGTTATGATTAGTGTTAGTGTTAGGGATAGGGTTAGAGTTAGGGTTAGTGTTAGGTTTAGGGTTAGGGTTAAGAATAGTGTTACTGTTACGGCCAGGTTTAGGATTAGTGTTAGGGACAGGGTTAAAGCTAGTTTTAGGGTTAGTCTTAGGGTTAGTGTTAGTGTTAGTGTTAGGGTTCAGGTTATGGTTAGTGTTAGGGTTGGGGTTAGAATTAGGGTTAGTGATAGTGATAGGCTTAGGGTTAGGGTTCAGGTTAGTTTTAGGGTTAGGGTTAGGATTAGGGTCAAGTTTAGTGTTAGGGTAAGTGTTATGTTTAGTTTTAGGTTTAGCTTTAGAGTCAGGGTTACACTTAGGTTTAGGATTAGTTTTAGAAATAGGTGTCTGTTTAAGGTTAGTGTTAGGGTTAGTGTTAGGGTTCGGGTTATGGTTTGTGTTAGGGTTATAGTCAGGGTTAGGGATTGTGTTAGGGTTTGGGTTAGTTTTAGGTTTAGGTATAGGGTTACAGTTAAGATTAGTGTTTGTTAGGGTTAGGATTAGCGTGAGGGTTAGTGTTAGGGTTAGTGTTAGGTTTTGGGTTAAGGTAGGTTTAGCCTTTGTGATAGGGTTAGGGTTGGGGTTAGGTTTAGTGTTAGTGTTAGGTTTGGTGTCATGGTTCTTGTTAGAAATAGTAATAGGTTTACGGTTAGGGCTACAGTTAGGATTAAGTTTAGGTTAGGGTTAGGGTTATGGTGTGGGTTACAATTTATATTAGGGTTAGGGTTATGCTTAAGTTTAGGGATACAGTTATTGTTAGAGTTAGTAATATGATTACATTTAGGTGTAGTTTTAGTTTTAGTTTTAGTGTTAGGTTTAGTATTAGGTTCTGTTTATGGTCAGGGATAGGTTTAGGGTTTTGTTTCAGGTTAGGTTTAGTGTTAGGGTTAGGGTTAGTGTTGGGGTTAGGGTTAGGTTTAGTCTTAGGGTTAGGGTTTTGTTTCAAGTTAGGGTTAGGTTTAGTTTTAGTGCTAGGGTTAGGTTTAGAGTTATGATTAAGAATAGGGTTAGAATTAAGTTTAGGGTTAGTTTTAGTGTAAGTGTTTTGGTTAGGGTTAGGATTAGGGTTAGTGTTAGGGTTAGGGTAAGTTTAGGTTTAGGGTTATTGACAAGGTTAGGTTTAGTGAGAGGTTTATGGTTGGGGTTAGGGTTAGTGTTAGGGTTACAGTTAGGGTTAGGGTTACGTTTAGATTTATGGTTTGGGTTAGGTAAGATTTAGGGTTAAAGTTAGTGTTTATTTTAGTGTTAGGGTTAGGGTTGTGGTTATTGTTAATATTAGGGTTAATGTTAGTATTAGGGTTAGATTTAGGGTTAGTGTTATGGTTAGGATTTGTGTTAGGATTAGGGTTACTGTAATCATTAGGTTTATGGTTAGGATTGGATGTTTGTTTAGGATTAGTGTTAGTGTTAGGGTTTGTGTTAGAGTTAGAGTTAGGGATAGTTTTAGGGTTAGTGTTAGGTTTAGTGTTAAGGTAAGGTTTAGGGTTAGGGTTTGCTTTAATATAAGAGTTAGTGTGAGGTTTTGTGTTAGGGTTAGGGTTAGGGTTGGGGTAAGGTTTTTATTTAGGTTTAGGCTTAGGGTTAGTGTTAGTTTTAGGGTTAGGGTTAGGTAAGTGTTATGGTTAGGGTTACGTTAGGGTCAGGGTTATTGTTTAGTTTACGGTTTGTGTTAGGGTTAGGGTTAGATTTAGAGTTAGTGTTAGAAATAGGGTTAATATTAGGGTTAGGGTTAGGTTTAAGATTATCGTTAGGGTTAGGGTTAGGGTTAGTTTTGGGTGCAGGTTTAGGGATCATTGCATTGCTAGTGTTAGGTTTATCGTTAGGATAGAGTTAGTGTTAGGGTTAGGGTTAGGAATAGTGTTAGGGTTAGGGGCAAGTTTAGTTTTAATGTCAGGGTTAGGGTTATTCTTAGTGTTATTATTAGGGATCATGTTATGGTTAGTTTTAGAATTAGGGTTAGAGTTAGTGTTAGTGTTAGTGATATGGTTAGGGTTAGGGTTAAGGTTTTGGTTAGGGTTACTGTTTGGTTTAGGGTTAGGGTTAGGTTGACGATTAGGGTTAGGTTTAGTATTACTGTACGTGTTAGGGATAGGGTTAGATTTAGGGTTAATGTTAGGATTTGGGTTAAGGTTAGACTTAGTGATAGGATTAGGGTTGGGGTTATGTTTAGTGTTAGGTTAGCATTAGATTTAGGTCTACGGTTAGGATTAGGGTTAGTTTAGGTTCAGGGATATGAGGTGGGTTATAGTTTATTTTAGTGTTAGGATTAGACTTAGGTTTAGTGCTACTGTTAGGATTAGGTTTAGGGATAGGTTTATGGTTAGGTTTAGGATTAGTATTAGGTTTAGTGTTAGGTTTATTGTTAGGGTACTGTTTCTGGTTAGTTTTAGGTTTAGTGTTATGGCTATGGCTAGGTTTAGGGTAAGTTTTAGGGTCAGGTTTAGGGTTAGGTTTAGGGGTTTGGTTAGTGTTAGGTTTAGGGTTATGGTTGGAGTTAGGGTTAGGTTTAGTGTTAGGGTTCAGGATAGGTTTCAGATTAAAGTTAGGGATAGTTTTAGTATTAGGGTTAGGTTTAGAGTTAGGGTTAGAGTTAGGATTAGTGTGAGGGTTAGGGTTATGATTCGTGTTAGGGTTGGTGTTATGGATAGGTTTTGTGTTAAGTTTAATATAGGGTTAGAGTTACGGTTAGGAATAAGCTTAGAGTTAGGTTTACTGTTAGGTTTAGGGTTAGTTTTAAGGTTATTGGTAGGGTTATTGTTAGTTTTATTTTGTGGTTAAAATTAGTGTTAATGTGAAATTAGGGTTAGGGTCAGGGTTAGTTGTACGGTTAGGGTTAGGTTTTGTTTTAGGGTTTTCGTTAGGGTTATGTTTAGGGTTACGGTTACAGTTAGGGTTAGGGTTAGGGTTAGATTAGGGTAGTTTAGTGTTTGTGTTATGGTTAAGATTAGTGTTACGGTTAGGGTTAGGGTACAGTTAGTTTTAGGGTTAGGGTTAGTGTTCGTGTTAGGTTTAGGCTTATTTTAAGTGTTAGGTTTAGTTTTAGGGTTTGGTTACAGTTAGGGTTTGTGTTAGTCTTAGGGTTAAGTTTAGGATTACCCTTAGTGTTTGGGTAGGGATATACGTAGGTTTATGCTTACTGTTAGTGTTATGGTTAGGATTAGTGTTTATTTTAGGGTTAGGGCTATGGTGAGTGTTAGGTTTAGGATTAGGGTTAGGGTTATTGTTAGGAGGAGGATTAGTGTTAGTGTTAGGTTTATGGTTAAATTGGGGTTAGGGATAGTATTAGGTTTAAAGTTAGGGTTAGGGTTAGGATTTCTGTTAGGATTAGGAATAGGGTTAGTTTTAGGGGTAGTGTTAGGTTAAGGGATAGTCTTTTGGTTAGGGTTAGGCTTAGTGGTATGGTTAGGTTTATGGTTCATGTTATGGTTATGTTTATGGTTAGTGTTAGGTTTAGGATTAGGGTTAGTATTAGGTAAGTGTTAGAATTAGGGTTAGCTTAGGGTTAGGGTTATGGTTTTGGTTAGGGTTTGTGTTTGGGTTAGAGTTAGGTTAGGATTAGAGTTAGGATTAGGGTTAGTGTTAGAGGGAGGGTTAGGATTTGTGTTAGGGTTATGTTTAGGTTAGGGTGAGGTTTTATGTTAGGGTTAGGGTTAAGTTAGGTTTAGTTTAGGTTTTCCTTTAGAATTATGGTTATGGTTAGGGATACAGTTAGTTTTAGTGTTAGGGTTAGAATTAAGATTAGTGTATATGTTAGGGATTGGGTTAGTGTTTATATTAGGTTTAAGGTTAGGGTTAGGGTTAGGTTTAGTGTTAGTTTTAGTATTAGGGTTTGGTCAGGGTTGTTGTTAGTGTTAGTGTTGGGATAACGATTAGAATTAACTTTATGGTTAAGGTTAGGGTTAGGGTTAGTGTTATGTTTTGGGTTATGTTTCTGGTTTGGGTTAGATTTGGGGTTAGGTTTAGGGTTAGTGTTAGGGTTGGGTTCGAGTTAGTGTTAGTGTTAGGGTTAGCATTAGGGTTAAGTTTAGGGTTAGTGTTAGGTTTAGACTTAGTGTTAGGGTTAGGGTTAGGGTTAAAGTTTGTGTTAGGATTAGTGTTAGGGTTAGAATTATGTTAATGTTTAGGGTTAGTGTTAAGGTTAAGATTAAATTTATTTTTAAATTTAGGTTTAGGTTTAGGGTTAGGGATAGGGTTAGTGTTAGTGTTAACATTAGGTTTAGGTTTAGGGTTATTGGTAGGGTTAGAATTTGGGTTAGGTAAGGTGTTACTTTTAGGGTTATTGTTAGGATTAGGGATAGTGTAAGGATTAGGGTTATGGTTAGGGTTAGGCTTAGTGTTAGTATTAGGGCTTAGGTTAGCATTAAGTTTATGGTTACAGTTAAATTTTTAGATTTAGGGTTAAGTTTATGTTTAGGAAAATGGATAGGTTAAGTTTAATGATAGTGCTAGAGTCAGGCTGAGTATTAGCATTAGGGTGTGGGTTGGGGTTTGGGTAATGTATAGAGTTAAAGATAGGGTTAGGGCTAGGTTTAGGGTTAGAGTCAGGGCTAGGGGTAGTGTTAGGTTTAGGTTTATTGCAAGGATTAAAGTTAGGGTTAGATTTAGGGTAACGTTTAGGGGTAGGTTTAGGCTTTAAGTTAGGTTTAAATTTAGGGTTGAGTCTTGGATTATGGCTATGTTTTGGGTTACATTATCTCTCTTTTGAAGGATATGGTAATGTAAGAACTAAGGTTAAAATTAGGGCTAGTTTTATGGTCACATTTAGGACTGAATCTAATTTTAGTTTTAGGTTGAGATTTAGGGTGACGTTTTTAACTAGGTTTAGTGTCTGGGTTTGAGTCAGGGTCAAGTTTCGTTTTATGCTTAGTGATATGACTCAAATTAGGGGTAGGCTTAGGGCTAGATGTAGGGTTAGGATTTGGTTTAAGTTAAGGGTTATGGTTAGTCTTATGGCTTGGTTTTGTTTCAGGAATAAAGCTAAAGTTAAGGGTAGTTTTATGATTAGAATAGTTTTATTGCTACTGATAGGGTGAGTTTAGGCTCAGGAGTAGATTTAGAGTTGTGGTTAATTCTACAGTTATGGCTATGGCTAGTGTGAGAGCTAATATTAGGACTAGTGTTTGGATTATGGTAAAGGACAGAGTTAAAACTAGGAATAGGGCTATGGCAAGAGTTAGATTTAGTCTTAGAGCTAGATTCTGGGTTAGTGTTAAGGCTAAATTATGGCTAAGAATAGGTCTAGGATTAGTGTTAGGCTTAGGCCTAGGATTAGGGCTATTTTATGGTTAGGTTAAGGGTTAGGTTTGATATCCACCTCCATTTTTATTTACCCATAAGTTATAAAATGAAGTGAAATCTTAAAATACAATGTGTTCATGATAGTGAACAATTGAATTGAAAAGAACATAACTTGGGAGCCTAATAAGGCTAGATAATAGATGACTCCTGCCCAATATCAAAGAAATTTGAACAAAACTAACACTGACCCTACAATTAAATCTAACCCTAGACCTAGCCATAACCTTAAACCTAACATTAGCCCTAACCTGATTAGAGAATCATTGATCCTAGAATTCCCACCCTTGGGGAACCTTGAGTGGCAAGCTAAGTGATAAGTGATGAATCCTATGCAACATCAAACAAATCTAACCAAATAATTATGGGACGTATTTCAGTACATGCATATTTTCCTGTTTTCTCCTAAAGAGCTCTCAGATTAAGTTGTTTTTTCATGCTTAAGCATAAGCCTACTTTTACAAGGAACATACCAGAGTCCCTACAGAGAACTGATGGTGTTTGTAAAATTTCAAGCAGCTAGCACAAATCCTGTTTGATTTTCAACTTCATTAACTTTCTCATATAGGTCAAAATTAATTAAAATCTTAAAATACAAAATGTTGCTGACAGCGAACTAGTGAATGGAGAAGACCAAAACCTGGGGAACAGTGTAAGCTAAAAGATAAATCCTTTCATGTATCAAAGAATTTTGAATAAAACTAACTCTAACCCTAACACTAGTGCTAACTCTAGCTCTTCCCCTAATCCTAAATTTTTTATGAAACCTTTGACCGTAGAATTTCCAAAGTTGGGCAGCCTAGTGGGGCAAGCTAAGGGATGAATGCTACACAGTATCAAAGAAATCTGTCCAAAAATTGATGGAGTATATCAGTACAGGCATATTTCTCTGTAATCTCTTAAAGTATTCTTGGATAAAGTTGTTTATACATGTTTCAGCTTAGGCCTACTCTCAGAAGAACAAACCAGAGAGTTCTCACAGAGAATTGATGGAGTGTGAAGTTTCAAGCAGCTAATGTTTGATTTCCAGCTCCATTTCCATTTACTTGTATAGGACAAAATTAACTGAAACTTTAAAATAAAAACTGTTCCTTACAGTGAACAATTGAACTTACGTGGCCTGAACATGTGGAGTATAGTAAGTATAGGACAAAATGAATCCTGCAAAGTATCAAAGAAATTTGAAGACAACTAACTCTAATCCTAATACTAGCTCTAACACTAGCCCTAACACTATCCTTAACACAAACCCTAACCAGTTTGATACACTGTTGATCCTAGAAGTCCCAAACATGAGGAGCCTAGGGGGCTAAGCTATCAGATGAATCCTTTGCAGTATCAAAGAAATATGACCAAATAATTGAGGTGTTATTTCAGTTCATGCATATTTCTCTGTTTTCTGCTAAAGGGATCTTGGATAAAGCTTTTTTTGCCATCTTTGTCTTAGGGCTACTTTCACAAGGAATAAAACCAGAGAGTTCCCACAGGGAACTGATTCAGTGTTTTAATTTTCAAGCAGCTAGTACCAACCTGATATGATTTCAACCTCCATTTTCATTTACCTATATAAGTCAATATGAAATGGAACCCTAAAATACAGAGTGACCCTGTTAGTGAACCATTGAAATGAGAAAGTTCAAACATAAGGAGCATATTAAGGGTAGGTAAAAGAAGGCTCCTTCCAAGTATCAAAGAAGTTTGTACAAAACTTACTCTCATCCTAAAACTACATCTAACACTAGTTCTAACCCCAAAGGTAAAACTAACACTGACCTGATTAGAGAACCATTGATCCTAGAAGTCCCACTCTTGGAGAGCTTTGTGGGGCAAGCTAAATAATGAATCCTACTCAGTATCAAACAAATCTGACAAAATATTTATGGGAGGAATTTCAGTGCATCCATTTTCTCTACTTTCTCCTAAAGGGATCTCGAGGTAAAGTTGTTTCTGCATGCTTCAGCTAAGGCCAGTACTCATAAGGAACATGCCAGAGTGTCCCCACAAAAAATTGAGTGTGTGTGTGCAGTTTCAAGCAACTAGCATAAACCGTGTTTGATTTCCAGGTCCATTTACATTTACTCCTATATGGTCAAAATGAAGTAAAATGAAAATATTAACTGTTTCAGACAACAAAACTGTGAACCATAAGGCCTAAACCTGAGAAGCAGATTACGGTCAGTTAAACATGAATCCTGGATTCTATCAAAGAAATTTGAATAAAGTAACTCTAACCCTAACACTACCTCTAAACTGAGCCCTAATCCTAACCATAACATTAACATAGCCCAATCCCTAACCCTAACTTTAACCCTAATTTTAACTGTAACCATTGCAGAAACCCTAGCTATAACTCTATTCATTAACATAACTCTAACCTTATTCATTACCATAACTCTAACCCTAACCCTAATGCTAAACGTAGGCCTAAATCTAACATTTACACAAGACCTGCTCTAACCCTAACCCTCACCCTAGACCTAAATCTAGCTCCAACCATAACACTTACCCTAAACCTAACCCTTAACCTAGGCCTAACCATAACCCTAACCTAACCCTAACACTAGCCCTAATCCTAATCATAAACATAGTCCTAAGCCTACCTGTAATCCTATCTTTTACCCTAAAATTAAGACTAACCTAAATGCTAACAATAGGACTTAACCTAACTGTGTAGCTTTTCCTAAGGTTATTCCAAACCCTAAACGTAACCGGAACCCTAAAGCTAACCATATTCATTACTCGAAACCTAATGCTAATTTGAGCCTTTACCCTAAACCTTAACAAAAACCAATCCCTAATCCTGACCCTGACTGTAATAATACCCCTAGCTCTAAACTTGACCTTTTCCCTAAAACTAACCCTTACAGTAGACAGATTCATAAACATCTCTACAACTACTCTTAAGTGTAATGCTAGACCTGACATAAGCCCTAGACTTAATCTTAGCACTAGTCCTAATGCAAACCCTCATCTGAACTGTAAACCTATCCTTAATCCTAACCTTTACCCTAATTCTAACCAAAGACTTAATCCTAAGTATAACTGTAGCCCTAAACTTAACTCTAACTGTATACATTAGCCTAAACATAACCCTGATCCTAATGCTAACCCTAACACTAACCCTAACCCTATCACTATCCCCAAATCTATAAATTAACCTAAACCTAACCTGAACACTAAACCTAACCCTATCTTTACCCTAACCCTAACCCTAACTCTACATCCAGTTGTAACCCTAAACTCAAAAACCTAAACCAAGACCTAACACTGACCCTGACCCTAATAATTCTCCTAGCTCTAAACCTGACTCTTACCCTATACCTAACCCTTATGATAGACCTAGCCATAAACCTTTCCCTAAAACTATCCCTAACTGTAACCCTAGACCTGACATTAGTACTAGCCATAATTCTATTCCTAACCCTAACACAAATCTTAGCCCTTATTCTAGCGCTAAACATAGCCTTACTTAAATCTTAACCCAAACTCTAGGCCTAACCCTGACACTAACCCTAGCCCTAATCTTAGCCCTAATTTACCCTATCCTTAACACTAGTGCTAAGACTAACTCTAACTCTCACATTAGAACTTTCACTCATTCTAACCCTATCCCTTACGGTTACCCTAACCCTAGCCCTAACCTTAGCCCTAACCCTTGCCCTAAACTTTGTCCTAGGACTAACCTTAGACAAAACCTAACTCTAAATTGAGCCCTAACCCCAAACTAAGCCAAAACCTAACACTATCCCAAACATTAACACTAATCCTAATACTAACACTTATCCTATCTGTAGCCCTAATACAAAACTTAGGTATACCTATAAACCTAACCTTTAACCTAAACCAAACCCTAACCTTAAATCTAGGCCTAACCCTACCCTAATATGAGTTGTAAACTGAACCCTTAAACTTACCCTGAACCTGACATTGACCCTAAAACTACTAGCTCTAAACATCACCCTAACCCTAAACGTAACCATAACCTTATCTCTAGCCCTAAAACTCTAAAACTAGCCCTAAAAATTACCCTAGTTCTTATATTAGCCCTCACCCTAACCCTATCTCTAATTTATACCCAAACCTAGCCCTAATCCTAGCTTTTACACTGGTCCTATTCATAACCATAAACCTAGCCCTAAACTGATCTCTAACTCTATCCATTACCATAAATCAAACCATAACACAAATGCTAACCGTAGGCATGAACCAAAACCTATCCTTAATCTTAAGCCAATCTATTTCCCTTAACCTAACTAGAACCTAAACCTAAACCTAAACTTATAATTACCCTAACACTAACACTAACAATAATTTAAATTCTATCTTTAAACCTTAACCTACCCAAAACCCTAAACCTGACCTTGATCCTAATAAAACACTTAACTATAAACTTAAACATAAACCTACACCTAACACTTACCCTAGATGTGTCCATAATCCTAACCCTAATACTAACTTATATCATAATTCTGGACCTGAAATTAGCCATAGCCCTAATCTTAGTCCTAAACCTAAAACAAACCCTAGCCCTAATCCTAGTCCTAAACCTAATTTTAATCATAACCCTAACCCTAACCCTACCACCTAACCCAAATTGTAACCCTCACCCTAACTCTATGCCTACCTATAATGCCATCACTTACCCTAAGCTAAACCCTAACACTAACCCTAACTCTAGGCTTAAGCCAAATAAAAAACCTAGCCTTAATCCTAACACTAATTTAGCCCTATCTCTAACCCTAGCCCTAAGACTTACTCTAACTCTCGCCCTATACATATCCCTAGTTCTAACCCTATCCTTATCTCTAGCCCTAACACTTGCCCTATCCTCAGTCCCAGCCCTAACTCTAGATCTAACCCTAACTCTAAATCTAACCCTAAGCCTAAGCCTAAGCTTAACACTTACACTCTCCCTAAACCTAACCCTAATACTAAACCAAACCAAGCATTAGCCCTCACCCTAAACATTAATTTAAACCAAACCCTATCACTAAACCTAGACCTATCCCTAGCCTTAATTCAAGTTCTAACACTAAATTGAAAACTAACACTGACACTGACTCATATTGTAACCCTAATCCTACCTCTAAACAATGCCCTTACCTTAAACCAAATGCTAAGAATAACTCAAATAATAATTCGAGTCCTATCACTAACCTTAAAATGAACCCTGACCTGACTCTTATCCTAACACAAACCCTATCAATAAATATCACCCTAAACTTAAACCTAACCCTAATACTAAAACTAACCTAATTTAAACCCTAGGTCTTATATTAGCCATGGCCCTAATCCTATCCCTAAACCTAACAAAAATGCTAGGCCTAAACCTAGATTTAACCCTAACTCTAACTCTAACCAGAGCCCTAAACTTAGCTCTAAACCAATCCCTTACCCTAAGCAAAACCCTAAACATAAGGGTAACCCAAGACCTATCCCAATTCTTTAGGCTAACAAAACACTAACTCTATTAATAGTCCTAACCTTAGCTCTCATTCTAGCTCTAACCCTATGCCAAATTCTATCCCTAACCCTGACCCTTTTACTGAACCTACCACTAATCCTAGGTCTAACTCTAACCCTAACTTTAACCTAAAACCTATGATAATCCTATCCCTAGACCTAACCATGAAGGTAACTCCCAGCCTAGCCCTAACATTAGCTCAGAACCTAATTCTTACTCTAAACATAATCTTAATCATAACCATAGTTCTAACCCTCACCCTAACCCTAACTCAAGACATAATCCTAACCGTAAAACTAGCTATAAACTTAAATCTAACTTTATTCATTACCCTAAACATTACCCTTATACTAATGTAACTCTAGGCCTAACCCTAAACCTATAACTATCCCCCAAACTGTCAATTACCCTAAACCTAACCTGAACCCTAAATTTAACCTTATCATTACCCTAATGCTAACTCTAATGCTAATTTGAGCCCTAACCCTGAACTCAAACCTAAACCAATGCCCAACACTGACCCTGACATTACTAATTTCCCTAGCTCAAAACCTGACTATTACCCTATACCTAACCCTTACACTAGACTTAGCCATAAACCTAACCTTATAACTATCCCTAACCATAACCCGAGACCTGACTTTAGCCCCAACCATAATCCTAACCCTAACCCCTGCACAAACCCTAGTCCTTATCCTAGCCCTAAACATAACCTTAATTATAACCCTAACCCTAACCATAGGCCTAAACCTAACAGTAACCATAGCCCCAAACTTAGCCCTAATATGGTGCTTAACACTATCCCTAATCCTAATTTTAGCTCAAAGAAAAAGTCTCACTCTCAGCCTAGCCCTAACTATAGTTCTAACCCTATACTTTACTGGAAGCCTAATCCTAGCCTGAAATTTAGGACTAACCATAGCCCTATTCATATTTCTGGCAATAACCCTAGATCTATCCCTAACTCTAAATCTAACCCTAACAATAATCCTAAGACTAAACCTAACCCTAGCCCTAAATCTAATGCTAATCCTAAAACTAGCCCTAACCCTATCCCTAGCTCTTAAAAAAAAAAAAAAAAAAAACAAGCCATAGACCTAACCCTAATCCTTAACATAAACCCAGCCCTAATTCTACACTTACCCCTAACACTAGCAATAATTCGAGTCTTAAGCCGAACCCTAAAACTAACCCTCACCCTGACTCTAAACTTAACACTAATCCTAGGTCTAAACATCACCCTAACCCTAAACCTAAACCTAACACTAGACCTAGTCCTAACCCCTAAGACTAAAATTAGCCCTAATCATAACCCTAGAACTTACATTAGCTGTAACCCTATCCCTAGCCCTAACTTAACCCAAATCCTAGCCCTATTCAGAGCGCTAACCCTAGTTTTAACACTAAATCTACCTCTAACCCTATCAATAATTGTAACCATAACCCTAGTGTAACCCTAGCTCTAACCCTATCCATTACCCTAACCATAACCCTTACCTTAATGCTAACCCTAGGGCTAAACCTAACCCTATACCTAACCTTCACCCTATCCAATACCCTAAATATAACCTGAAACCTAAACCAAACCCTATCATTATGCTGATCCTAAACTTAATGCTAATTCGAATCCTAAACTTAAACCTTAACCTGTACAAAAAACTAATCATGACCATGACTCTCATAATACCCTTAGCTCTAAACCTGACCCTAACCCTAAACCTAATGCTTACACAAGGTGTAGCCATAAAAATAAACTTAAATTATATTTAACCATAACCCTAGAAATAAAATTAGCCCTAACTATAATCCTAGACCTACACCTAGCCTTATTCCTAACCCAAATCATAACCCAAGACCTAACCCTAATTCTAACCCTCACCATAGCCCTAAATCTACCTATAATGCCATCCCTTACCATAAACCTAACCATAACCCTAAACCTAACCATAACCCCTGCTCTACCCTAGGCCTAATACTAACACTAATTCTAGCACTAATCCTACTCATAATTTAATCCTATCCTAACCCTAACCCTAGCCCTAAGACTAAATATAACTCTTGCCCTAGCCCTAGCCCTAGTTCTATCCTTAGCTCTATCCTAACTCTATATCTAAACCTAAATCTATATCTGAACCTAACTCTAAATTTAACTGTAATCATAAGCCAAACCAAACCCTAACACTACAACTAACTATAATGCTAATCCTAAGACTTGCCCTAAAACTTGCCCTAGCCATAAAAAAAGCCATATCCCTAACACAAACCCTTAATGTAAACCAAATCCAAACCTTACACCTAGCTCTAACCCTAACTCTATAAATTAATGTGACCCTGATGCTGAACCTAACAATAAACCTAGCTCTAATCATCACCCTAACTTAAATTAACCATAACACTAGACCTAGCCTTAACCATAACCCTAAAACTAGCCTTAATTGAAAAACTAGTTTATACATTTCTGTCCTAACCCTAGCATTAATGCTAACACTAATTCTAACCTGGATCCAAGCCTAAACTTAGCTTTTACCCCAATCATAACCCTAACACTAGCCCTAAACCCAACCGTAACCCTAGTGCTTACCCTAGCTCTAACTCTAACCCTTACCCTAAGAAAAACCCTAACCAAAATGTTAACCCTAGTCTTAACCCTAATACTTAGCCTAACTTCAACTCTAACCATATTACTAGTCTTAACCCTAGCCTTCATTATGCCTCTAAATCAAACCCTGACACTCATCTGACCATACAAGTAACCCTAGGTCTAAACCTGACCCTAAACCTAAGCCAAAACCTAACAGATGACCTACCGGTAACCCTATACTTATACCTAAGCCAAACACTAGAACTAGACTCAAAGCTAATCCTAAATATAGCTATAACTCTAGCCCTAGACCTAAACAAAATCCTAGCATTAGCCCTAACAATAACCTTTAAACTAAACCAAACACTTACCCTATCCCTAGACCAAAACCTAGTCCTAACTCTTGCTCTAACCCTAAACCTAACCCTATCCTGAAAACTGACCCTGATCCTAACACTTAAACTAGCTTTATATCAGACACTAACCCCAAACTTGGACCTAACACTAGACCTAGCTATAACCCTAAACCTAAAACTAGCCCTAAACATAACACTAGCTTTTACCTTACCCATAATCCTAACCCTAGCCCTAAACCTAACACAAATCCTAGAGCTAATCCTAGGCCTAAACTTACCTCTAATCATAAACCTAAGCCTTGCCCTAACCCTAATCCTAAGTCTAATCCTAAACCTCTCCTTAGACCTAACCCTAGCTCAAAGCCTATTCCTTACACTAAACATAACCGTAGCCCTATCCTAAATCGTAATCCTAACCCTAGCCCAAACTTTAGCTCTAACCATATCCATTAACCTAATCCTAACCCTAACCCTAATTATAAGCTTATCCTAACACTAAACCTAACTCTAACCATAATCATGAACTAAGGAGTAAACATAAACCTAAGCCTCATAATAGCCCTAACTCTAGCTCAAACACTAACTCTTATGCTAAATTAACCATAACCTTAACCCTAAACTAACACTTACCCTAATCCTAATACTTACCCTAAACCAAACCCTAGCTCTATCCATAAACCTATCCCTAATCCTAGACTTAATTCAAACAATAACCTAGCCCTAACCCTAGCTCTAAAACTATCCACTGCACTAAACATAACCCTAACCCTAATGCTAACCCTAAACCGATCGCTGAAACCTATCCCATCCATTATCTTAAATCTTAACTAAAACCTGGAGTAAACCATTCCATTACCTTGACTCTATGCCTAATCATAAGGCTAATTCGAGTCCTAAACTCTTAACCTTAACGTAAACCAAACACTAACCATGACCCTGACAGTGACACAAATAATAATTCTAGCTCTAAAGCTGACCTTTATCATAAACCTAACCCTTACACTAGACCTAGACATAACCTAACCCTAAAACTATCCTTAAACGTTACCTGAGACCTGATATTATCCCTATCCCAAGTCCTAGCCCTAACCCTATCAGAAAACCTACTTCTCATCCTAGCACTAATCCTAGCCTTAATTCTAAGCTGAACCATAAACATAGGCCTAACCCTAATTCTAACTCTCACCCTAGCGTTAGACCTAGATATAACCCCACTCATTCCTAAAATCTTAACCGTAACCCCTGTGCTAAACCTAACCATAGCCCAACCCCTAGGCTTAACCCTAAAACTGACCCTAGTCCTAATCCTAGCCCTAATTTAGCCCTAGCCCTAACCCTCACACTAAGACTACTCTGAAGAATAACTCTATTTCTCACCCTAGATGTATCCCTAGTTCTAAAAATATTCCTTACCATAACCCTAAACTTAGCCCTAATCCTAGCACAAGCCCTAACCCAAGATCAACCCTAACTTTATATCTAACACTAACTCTAAGCCTAAACTACACTCTAACACTTGCCCTAACCCTGATGCTAATCCAAAATCTAGCCTTAACCATAGCCCTAGCCCTAAAACAAAACTGAGCCATAGCCTAACTGTAACCCTTAACCTAAACCAAAACCTAACCCTACACCTAGCACTATCTTTAGCCTTAATTCGAGTCCTAAACCTAACACTAAAACTAACCCTGACCCTGACACTGACCCTAAATATAACCCTTGCTCTAAATATCACACTAACCTTAACCCTAGAACTGGCACTAATTGTAACACTAGTTCATATATTAGCCATAGCCCTAACCCTGGCCCTAACCATACCCAAAACCTAGCCTTTATTGAGACCCTAGATATAAACCTAACCCTAACCCAAAACCTAGCCTTAACCTTACCTAATCCTCGCCAGAATCCTAACCATAACCCTAGCCTCATCACTAACTCTAACCCCATCCATAAAGATAACCCTACGGGTAACCCTAGGCCTAACCCTAACCTTATCGCTAACCCTAACCTTCTTCATTAACCTAAATTTAACCTGAAACCTAAATGTAACCATATCATTACCCCAACCCTAAATCTAATGCTAATTTTAACCCTAATCCTAAACTTTACCTAAGCCAAACCCTAACTCTGACCCTTCCTGTAATAATATATCTAGCTCCAACCCTAACCCTACCCCTAAATCTAACCCTTACACTAAACATAACCAGAAACCTAACCCTAAAACTATCCCTAACCATAACCCTAGAACTGATATTTGCCCTAACACTAATCTTAGCCCTAACCAAATAACAAACCCTAACCCTCATCCTAGCCCTTAAAGTAACCTTAATTATAACTCTAACGAAACTCTAGCTCTAACCCTAATTCTAACCTTTGTCCTCACTGTAAACCTAGCTCTAACCCCATTATTTACACTAAACAAAAACCTAAGCCCAAAACTAAACCTAGGCCTAAATATAAACATAAACCTAGCTTTATTCCTAGCCCTAATTAATCCCTATACCTAACAAACCCTAAACCTATCCCTAAGACTAACTCTCACTCTCGTCCAAGCACTATCCCTAGTTCTGACCTTATTTTTATCATAACCATAATCCTAGCTATAAACCTAGAACTAATGTTTCCCATATCCTTAGACTTAGACCTAACCCTAGATCTAAACCTAACTCTAAATCTAACTCTAAACCTAAGACTAAACCTAACCCTAACACTAGTCCTAAACTAACACTAATCTTAAAACTAGCCTTAACCATAGCCCTAGGGCTAAAACAAAACTGAGCTATAGCCCTAACTTTAAAACTTAACCGAAACCAAAATATAACCCTACACCTAGCCCTAACCCTAGCCATAATTCAAATCCAAACCCTAAACCTAAAACTACCCCTGACCTCAATTTTGACCCTAATACTAACCCTAGTTGTAAATATCACCCTAATGTTAAACATAACCCCAAAACTAGACCTACTCCTAACCCCAATCTTATAAATAGCCCAAATCGTAACTCTACTGCAAATATTGGCTGTAACTCTAAACCTAGCCCTAACTCTAACCAAAATTTACCCCTAATCTGAAACCTAACCCCAGCTTTAACACTAAACCTAATCCTAACACTAGCCCTAACACTACCATAAAAGTAGTCTAAACCCTAGTTATAACCCTATCCCTTACCCTAAGTAAAAACTAACCCTAATCCTATTACTAGTTCTAACCCTAGCCCTAATTCTAGCTGTAACCATAACTCAAACCTGACACTTATTCTGACCCTAATGGTAACCATAGGTCTAAATCGGACCCTAACCCTATACTGAACCCTAACACTAGCACTAGAAATAAACCTATTCCTAAACCTAACCCTAACACTAGCCCTAGACCTAAACCTAATCCTAAATCTAACCATATATCTAGCACTAGACATAAACAAAAACCTAGCCCTAGCTCTAATAAAAAAACTTAACCTAACCCAAACACCTAGACCTAACCCTAGAACTAACCCTAGTGATAATTCTGGCTTTAACCCTAACGCTAACTCTAACCTGAACACTGAACCTGACCATAGAACTAATTCTAGCTCTAAACATCATGCTAACACTAACCCTAAACCTAACACTTAACATAGCCATAACACTTACCCCCAAACTGACCCTAATCATAACCCTAGTTCTTACATTAGCTGTAGCCCTAACACTAGCCCTAACCCAACCCAAAACCTGGCCCTAATCCGAGTGCTTACCCTAGTTTAACCCTAACACTAACCCTAGCACTAAGAAAGTTGCTAACCCTTCCGTAACCATACCTCTTATCCTATTTGTTACCTTTATCCAAACCCTAAACCTAATGCTAACCCTAGTCATAACCCTAATCCATAGGCTAACCCAAACCCTACAATATTATTAGTTCTAACCCTAGCCCTCATTCTAGCTCTAACCATAAGCCAAACCCTAATCCTTACTCTGAAACTTATACTGATGCTAAAAATAACCATATATGTAAACCTGACCCTAACCATAACCCAAACCCTAACATTAGTCCTACTGGTAATCCTATAACTAAACCTAAAACTAACACTAGTCCTTGACCTAATCCTAATCTAGCCATAACTCTAGACCTAGACCTGAACAACAAGCTTGCACTAGCCCTTACAATCACCCTTAACATAACACAAACACTAACCCTACTTCTAGACCTAACCCTAGTCCTAATTCTGGCACTTACCCAAACACTCACTCTTAAATGAACACTGACCCTGACCCTAACATAAACCTAGCTACAAAGCTCACCCTAACTCAAAATCTAATCCTAACACTTCACCTAGCCATAACCCTAACCCTAAAAATAGCCATAATCATAACAATAGCTCTTAAATACCAATGGCCCTAACACTAGGCCTAAAATAACACAAAACCTAGCCCTAGTCCTAGGCCTAAACCTAGTCTATGTGAAACCCTAAACTAACCATAGCCCTAACCCTAACCCTCCCTTTAGACCTAATCCTAGTTCAAAGACTAACCTATACCCTAAACATAACCCTATCCCTATCCCTAAATCTTACCTAACCAAAGCCCCAATCCTAACCTCTACCATAGCCCTAACCATAGCTCTAATTCTATACACTACCTTAACTTTAGCCCTAATCCTAATCATAACCCTAGCCCTAATACTAGCTCTTACCCTATCCATTTTCCTAAACATAATCCTAAACCTAATTCTAACCGTAGGCTTCACCCTAACACTATCACAATCTCTAAACCTATCAATTACCCTAAAACTAAACTGTACCCTAATCCTAAGCTTATTCATTACCCTAACCGTAACTCTAATACTAATGCTAATTAAAGCCTTAAACCTAAATGTTAACCTAAACTGAACAATAAGATATACCCTGATTTTAATAGTACATCTAGCTCTAAACTTGACCATTACCCTAAATCTAACTCTTACAGTAGACCTAACCATAAACATAACCATAAATCTATCCCTTACTGTAACCCTAGACTTAACCCTAGACAATTACCCTAACACAAACCCTAGCTCTAAAACTTATCCTAACTGAAAAACTAACCCTAACACTAGACAAACCCTAAATCTACCCATAAAAATAATCCTAGGTCTTACATTACCCATAAATTTAACACTAGCCCTAAACCTTACACACAACCTAGCCCTAATCCTTGTTGAGAGCCACAGCCGAAGGGGCCCCAGCAAACTTCCAGCTGCCAGCAAACTTCCAGCTGCCGGCTGATGATTGGCTCACAGCGGCCCCAGCAACATCTAGCTGGTTGGCTCCTCTGCGGTGATGCTCATTGGGCTGTTTCCCTGCCCTTTCAGACCATGGAGCTGCTCATTGGGGGACTTTTTTGGCTCCACCCACATGACCCAGCCAATCGGCCTCAAGAGCAGGAGGATTGTGGGAGGTGGAGAGAAGCTTGTGTGGGAGAGAGAGGCTTGTGGAAAGCCGGTGGTGGCAGTTGAGGCTCTGAGGGTTTTTTTCCTGAGAGGCTGTTTTGTTTGGCGTGTGTGGTTCTAAAAATAAAGTTAGTTTCTTTTGACAAGTGGCTCCTGATTGTGCCCAGCCAGACTGCGGCATTTGGTGGCTCGCACGGGGAGCGACTGAGGGTAAGTGAAACTGCTCGCCCCTGAGGGCAGGGCGAGAGGATGGGTAGCCATTTTAAGATTCCTCTTTTATTTTGCTTCACTTTTGTTTTCAGTTGCCTGTCCCTGGAGATGAGTGAGATGGAAGAAAAACCGCTCACATCTGAGGAAAAACTATTTACGTCTGAGGAACATATAGGGAGAAAGGATGGATGCACATGTCAGGAGGATAGAAAGGTTATAATGACTTTTTGTTGTTCCCTTTTTAGTTCATTCTGTCTCGGTTTTGTTTGGTGTCATCTTGTTGGGTTGTATTATAGTAGAAATATGGGATCAGAAATTAGTAAAAAACAAACTGAAAGAGTGTTAAGTAAATTGTTAGAGGAAGGAGGCATCTCAGTAAAATCAAGAACAATCAGGGCATATGTTGATACAATACAAAAATGTAGCCCATGGCTTTTTAAGGAGGAGATGTTAAATATATCACAATGGAACCATCATGGTGAAGATTTAAAAAGAATAGAAAAGAAAAGCCCAGGGACTCTGCCAGTTGGCACATTGCCATTGTGGACGTTCATATCTTGTTTGCTTAGTCCAAAGCCTTCAGTTCAGACAATGGTAGAGGAAGGAGAAGACATATTGATTCAAGTAAAAGAGAAGGTCTCTCAAGTTAGTCAGACAGAGGAAAAGATTCAAGTAAAAGAGAAGGCCTCTCAAGCTAGTCAGACAGAGAAAGAAAGTGTAAAACAGAAAAAGCCATCAGGGGGAAAGTTACAACAGGAGACTGCTACTAACACCTTTCTATTACCAGAGGACTTAAGTGTCCAACTAACAAGGCCACCTCCATATGCTGGGAGGTCCCCAACCCCCGCAGTTGATAGTTGGGATCCTGAGACAATATCTCAAATATTAACATGCCCTGTATTTGAGGGAGGAGGGCAGCGATTTTACCAAGTTTTAAATTTCAAAACAGTGAGTGAAGCAGCTAAAAGAGGCTGTAACAACCTATGGTCCTCAAGCACACTTCACTGTAAGCATGGTCGAATCCATTAACAACTTGAACATGACACCAGCAGATTGGGCTAATATGTGTAAAGCTGTGCTAAATGGAGGACAATACCTGTTATGGAAGGTTGCCAATGAGGAATTTTGCAAGGAGACAGCTAGGCAAAATGCAGCAGCTGGTTATCCTCAGAGAAATCTAGATATGTTGTTAGGAAAGGGACCTTATGAGGATCAGCAGCAACAAATTGCATATGATCCTGGTGTATATGCACAAATTGCTGGAGATGCAATTAAGGCATGGAAGACTTTACAAGGACATGGAGGTTTACAAGGTCAATTATCTAAGGTAATACAAGGAGCTAATGAACCTTATGCTGAATTTGTAGATAGGCTTATTCAAACAGCTACCAGAGTTTTTGGGAATACAGAACAAACAATGCCATTACTAAAACACCTGGCTTATGAGCAAGCGAATCGTTGGTGCAGAGATATCATTAGACCATGGAAACATGAAGATTTAAACACATATATTAAATTATGTAGAGACATTAATGAACAAGGGCAAATTGTGGCAGCTGCAGTAAAACAGGCTTTAGATGCCAGGCCAAGAACATGCTACAATTGTGAACAAACAGGACATTTTAAAAGGAATTGCCCAATTGGAGGAGGGTTTAACAAAACTAGGTATCAAAGGAGTAGAATACCAGGTATTTGCCCACGATGCCGTAGAGGGAGACATTGGGCTAATGAATGCCGTTCTCAAACCACCATAGAGGGTACTCCATTATCAAAAAACGAACAAGGACCAGGTGTTTATACACGATATCATGGAGAAAGGCATCGGGCTCCATTGCCAAAAAATGGACGGGGGGCCCAATGCTCCGGGGCCCAAAACCACAAATATACGGAGCACTGGAGGAACCCAGCAACCCCATCAGGGTAGTGCCCAGGACACATTGTCCATCAGATCCCTCATCAGACAAACCAGAGGGAGCGCAGGGTTGGACATCTGTGCCTCCGCCAGAGCAGTACCAACTCCAGAGGTGGGAGTTCAAATCATTCTCACAGGGGTGAAAGGACCTCTTCCCAAAGGAACAGTAGGCTTATTATTGGGACGCAGCTCTTCTACTCTAAAAGGACTTATGATAAGTCCTGGGGTAATTGATCCAGATTATGAAGGTGAAATAAAAAATATAGCCAGTTCTCCAAAGGGTATATCACTAATTTCACCAGGAGATAGAATAGCACAGTTACTAATAATACCCAGCCTACATGATAAATTTTCCAGTCGTACTGTAGAAAGAGGTTCCAAGGGATTAGGCTCCACAGGTGTAGATTGGGCTATGCTTTCTTTAAATTTAGATTCTCGCCCCATGCTAAAACTAAATATTCAAGGACATGAATTTAATGGGCTACTGGATACAGGTGCAGACCTTAGCATCATCTCTCGTCAAGAATGGCCAAAACATTGGCCATTACAACAAGCCACTCAAGTGCTTCAAGGCCTAGGAGTGGTGACTAATCCCCAAAGAAGTGCAATGGTATTAGATTGGAAGGATCCTGAAGGATGTGAAGGAACTATACAGCCATATGTATTGGATCATCTTCCCGTAAATTTATGGGGACGAGATGTCCTAGATCAATTAGGTTTGACATTAACAAATAACATGAACCAAAATGCACCCACTATTATGACTAGACAAGGTTTTAGGAAAGGAAAAAGATTAGAAAAACAAGAACAAGGTATAGCAGCACCAATACAAATAGATCAAGGAACAGACAGATATGGGTTGGATTTTCAGAAAGGGCCACTGAGACAATAAAAATTACTTGGAAATCAGAAAGACCAGTATGGGTTCCTCAGTGGCCCCTGACTAAAGAAAAGATACAAGCAGCCCATGACCTGGTCAAACAACAATTAGCGGAAGGACATATACAACCTTCTGTATCTCCCCATAATACTCCCATTTTTGTCATCAAAAAGAAATCTGGTAAATGGAGATTATTGCAAGATTTAAGAGCCATTAATAATGAGATGGTTATTATGGGACCTGCTCAATCAGGGATTCCTCAGTTGTCTGCTTTGCCAAAAACCTGGTATGTTTTAGTTATAGATATTAAAGATTGTTTGTTTTCAATTCCAATTCATCCTGAGGATAGTCCACGTTTTGCATTTACTATCCCTGCACTGAATCATGAAGGTCCTGATCAGAGATATGAATGGAAAGTACTCCCTCAAGGGATGGCTAACAGCCCAACTATGTGTCAAATTTATGTTAACAAAGTAATCCAGCCACTTAGAAATCAAAATCCTGAACTACAAATATTTCACTATATGGATGATGTATTATTAGCACACAAAGATAAAAACACATTGCTAGAATGTTATGCCACACTTACAAACTTATTAAAAAATTATAACCTAGAGATAGCAATAGATAAAGTACAATTAAATTTTCCAATTAATTATTTAGGAGTTCTATTATCCTCAACCATGGTCCATCCACCAAAAATTCAAATACGAGTAGATCAACTCAAATCACTTAATGACTTCCAAAAGTTATCAGGAGACATAAATTGGATAAGGCCTTATTTAGGTATACCAACAGGAGAGTTGGGACCTTTATTTGATATCCTAAAAGGTCCATCAGATCCAAATTCACCCCAAATGTTAACGCCTGAAGCAAGAAAGGCATTAAAAATCATTGAAACATATATGGAAAATATGCATTTGGATAGAATTGATATAAGTTTGCCTTTATTATTTATTGTACTACCAACAAAAAATATTCCTACAGGAGTATTTTGGCAAGAAGGTCCATTATTATGGATACATTTATCTTATTCTCCTAACACTATTCTTACTAGGTATCCTGAGGCTGTAGGACAATTAATACTCAAAGGAATAAAAGCAGCAAAGGGAGTGTTTGGAATTTCTCCCAATAAAATCATTACTCCATATACTATGAATCAAATTGATGAGTTAGCTAATGAGTTAAATACTTGGGCAATAATCATGTGCAAATCTAATGTTTCATTTGATAACCACTTACCATATAATCCTTTATTGTCTTTTTGGTCATTGCATCCTGTAATTTTTCCAAAAATGACAAGAAAAACCCCTATCATGAATGCTCCAAATATATTCACTGATGGTTCAAATAATGGTACAGCAGCAGTAGTTACCCCTGATCAAACTTTTACATTTTTAGTACCCAAACAATCAGCTCAAAAGGTAGAGCTTAATGCAGTTTCACAAGCTTTTGTGATGTTTAAAGATTCTGTATTTAATTTATTTTCTGATATTCAGTATGTAGTTAAGGCTATAGTATCTCTTGAAGATGCTGGTAGGATTTCCCCTTCTTCTACTGTTTTCTCTTTGCTTTCCACTATACAAAGTCTAATCTGGGACAGAAAAGATCCATTCTTTATAGGACATATCAGGGCACATACAGGATTGCCTGGAGCCCTTAGTTTGAGCAATGATTTAGCAGATAAAACTACACATGACATACATATTTTCTCTACACTAGAAGAAGCTATAAATTTTCATAAAAAGCTCCATGTCAATGCTAATACTTTACAAAAGCATTTTAAAATATCTAAGGAACAAGCTAGACAAATAATAAAACAATGTCAAAATTGTGTGACCTTTTTACCACAAGTTAATCTTGGAGTCAATCCTAGAGGATTGATACCTAACCATATTTGGCAGATGGACGTCACACACTTGCCACAATTTGGAAAATTAAAATATTTGCATGTTACAGTTGATACTTATTCTGGATTTTTGATGGGCTCCCTTCATGCCGGAGAAAAAACTAAAGATGTTATAGCTCATTGCTTACAAAATTTTGCCACTGTGGGTGTTCCAAAACAGTTAAAAACAGATAATGCCCCTGGTTATACTTCTACCTCTTTTAAACAATTTTGCTCAACATTTGGCATTACTCATATAACAGGAATCCCATACAATCCACAGGGACAAGGCATAGTTGAAAGAGCTCATCAAACTATTAAAATGTACTTATTAAAGCAAAAAGAAGGAATTGGGAAGGGGTATATATTCCCCAAAGATAAACTTAAAATAACCCTTTTTACTCTAAACTTTTTAAATTTGGATTCATCAGGACTTAGTGCTGCGGAAAGGCATATGTGTCCAAAAAATGTGCATAAGCCCAAGGTACTTTGGAAGGATATTCTAACAGGACAATTGAAAGGTCCTGACCCAGTAATTGTCTGGAGTCGGGGTCTGTTTGTGTGTTTGCACAGGGAGAACAGCAGCCGATTTGGATTCCAGAAAGATTAACTAAAGCGATTTCTACAGACCAAAAAGAAGATGATTTGGCTCAAATCCATAACAACTGATATCCAAAACTCCAGTTTGGCTATTCTTACATCTGCAACAGAACCAGGATGCTTTTTTCAATATCTATTTTATTATTGCCCTTTGCCATATCATGAAGTTCTATTTTGTTTTTTGAGCTCTTACAGACCTAGGTTAATGTTTTGCTGATCAGTTCTATTTTTTTTTTGACCATAGAGTTTTTAAACATTGCAATGGAGATTTCACCTGTAAAAAGTTATAAGGCCTTTACTATAATGTTATGTGTTGTATGTATTATATTATGTGTGCACACTTGTGTTTTGTGTTTTATGTTTGAATGCACGTATGTCCATATATCATATGATGAGCGCTCATGATAAAATGCATCCAAATATGTTTTTTTCACGTGATTTATATGGTTTAATTTAAATTGGGTAAACAACTGTTGAGGATTGTTTTAATATGTAAACAAAAAAGAAGGTTAACAGATCTGTTTGTTTACTTTCACCTTTCCTTTTCATTATATTTAATAATTCTCTTAAAGACAATGTAAATTGTTAAGAAAATTGTTTTCTTTTAGTGCCTTCTGTAATGTTACATAATTTTTTCTTTAGCCATTATTGCCAGAATTCCTATCTTCATCCCAGTGCCAGTGAAGACAATGTAAATTGTTAAGAAAATTGTTTTCTTTTAGTGCCTTCTGTAATGTTACATAATTTTTTCTTTAGCCATTATTGCCAGAATTCCTGTCTTCATCCCAGTGCTGGTGAAGTCAAAGATAAAACCAATCTACAGCTTCTACAATAGCCATCAGTGAACTGCTTGCAGAACTTGCCTGGACACATTGTGAGCTCACCTGTATGCATTGTGAACTATCTGTTGGTGCAGCGACTTGTGGTAGTGTTGGAGTATTTTTGCTGATGATGTCATTGGTGGTACAATTTTTCCAAAAGGAGCCGTCAATTGGCTTGGTGTATCTTCCTCCCTTCTGCTTGTCATGATCGTCCAGCTAAAATTTGGGGGCCAACAGAGGTGAGGCAAAGAACCTCACCCCCCCGCTGGTACAAAGACCTCTCCACAGGTGTGGCTGTATACTGGACCGGTAGTCAGTGACGGGTAAGATCCAATTGCAATGGTACCAAAGGACCATATGTACTATTGGACAACCTAAGGCAGGCACGGTCCCTAAGCCACATGCTTGTTGTTTAAGCAGAGAGGGGGAGATGTTGAGAGCCACAGCTGAAGGGGCCCCAGCAAACTTCCAGCTGCCAGCAAACTTCCAGCTGCCGGCTGATGATTGGCTCACAGCGGCCCCAGCAACATCCAGCTGATTGGCTCCTCTGCGGTGATGCTCATTGGGCTGTTTCCCTGCCCTTTCAGACCACGGAACTGCTCATTGGGGGACTTTTTTGGCTCCACCCACGTGACCCAGCCAATCGGCCTCAAGAGCAGGAGGATTGTGGGAGGTGGAGAGAAGCTTGTGTGGGAGAGAGAGGCTTGTGGAAAGCCGGTGGTGGCAGTTGAGGCTCTGAGGGTTTTTCCTGAGAGGCTGTTCTGTTTGGCGTGTGTGGTTCTAAAAATAAAGTTAGTTTCTTTTGACAAGTGGCTCCTGATTGTGCCCAGCCAGACTGTGGCAAATCCTAGCCCTAAACCTTGACCTAAGCGTAACCCCAACACTATCCCTAGCACTAACTTTAACCCTAACGCTGGCCCTGGCCCTGAACCTACTCAAACTCTAATCCTTACCCTAAATATAAAAATAGCCCTAACCCTGAACCTAATCCTAAAAGTAGCCCTAATCCTAACTGTAACCATAGCACAAATCCTAGCACAAACTCTATCCATTACCTCAAACATAACCCTAACCCTAATGCTAACACAAGCCATAACCCTAATCCTAACCTTAACCGTAGCCCCAACTCTAACTCTTACCCTCACCATAGACCTAACTCTAGCTCAAACCCTAACACTTTTGCTAAACCTAACACTTACACTAACCCTAGGCCTATCTCTAAACCTAGCCAAAATCCTAATATTAACACAAGCTTTAACCTTAGCACTAACCCTATCCTTTACCCTAAACATAAACAGAACAAAAATGCTAACCCTAGGCCTTATCCTAATACTATCACTAACACTATCTCTATCTATCACTCTAAAGCTAACCTGAACCCTAAAAATAACACTATCGATTATTTTAACCCTAACCGTAATACTAATTTGAGCCATAACCCTAAACCTTATCCTAAACTAAATCCTAAACCGAACTATGACCATGAATCTACACCTAGCTCTAAACTTTACCTTTACTCTAAACCTAACTTTCGACTAGACCTAACCATAAACCTATAGTTAACACTATTCCTAACTACAACCCAGGCCTGACATTAACCACAGCTCTAATCCTAGCTCTAATCCTAACACAATTCCTAGCCCTCATCCAAGCCCTAAACCTAGCCTTAATCCTAACCTGAACACTCACCCTATTCCTATACCTAATTTTAACCCTCGACCTACCCCTGAACCTAGCCATAATCTCATTCCTTCCTCTAAAACTAGCCATAAAACTAACATTAACACTAACCCTAATTCTAGCCCTAACCATGGGTCTAACCCTAACACTAAACTTAACGCTAAGCAAGCCCTAATTTATCACCAACCCTAAGCAAATCCGTAACTCTATCCCTAAGAATAACTCTCTTAACCTAGACCTATTTCTATTTCTAAACCTGTCCATTACCATAAACCTAACACTAGCCATAACCTTAGCCCTAACCCTAGATCTAACCAAAACTCTAAATTATGGTTACCCTAGCCTTAAGCCTAAACTTCACCCTACCACTAGCTGGACACTATCACTAATAATAAAACTAAACTTAACATTAGCCCTAGCCCTAAAACAAAACCACACCATTACCCTAACCCTAAACCTAACCTAAAACAAAACCTAACCCTACAACAAACCATAACCCAAGCTCAAATTCGAGTCCTTGGACTAAAACTAACCCTTACCCTGACTAATATCCAAACACTAAACCTAGCTCTATATATCACCCTAACCATAAAGCAAATGCTAACACCATTCCTAGCCCAAACCCTAACCCTAATAATAACCCTAGTTCTTACATTAGCCATAGTCCTAATACTAGCCGTAAGCCCCAAACAAAAAAAAGCCCTAATTGGAGCCCTAAAACTAGATTTAACCCTAACCCTAACGCTAAACTTAGTCCTCATCATAACCCTAACACTAGTTCTAAGACTAGATCTAACCCTATTCCTTATCCTAAGCCAAACTTGATCCATAATGCTAACCCTAGTCCTAATCATAATCCTTAGCCTAAGTCAAAGACTAACCCTATTACTAGTCCAAACCTAGCCCTCATTTTAGCTCTAAACCTAACCCAAAAGCTAAGTCTATCCTTCACCCTTATTCTGACCATTAAACTAATTATAGGTCTAAACCTGATCCTAACCCTAAACTGAACTCTGACACTAGCCCTACCAGTGAGCTTTTACCTAAACCTAACCCTAACACTACCTCTAGACCTAAACCTAATCCTAAATCTAGCAATAACTCTAGCTGTAGACATAAACAACAACTTAGTCCTAGCACTAAGAGTAACACTTAACCTAAATCAAACAATAACACTAACCACAGAACTAACCCTAATCGTGATTCTGGCTTTAAACCTAACTCTAATCTGAACACTGACCCTCACACTAATACTAAACATAGCTCTAAAACTGACTCTAAACCAAAATCTAAATCTAACACCAGAACTAGCCATAACCCTAACACTAAAACTAGACATAATTAGAACCCTAGATTTTACATTACCCATAGCACTAACCCTAGACCTAAAACTAACACAAAACTTAGCCCTAATCCAAGGACTAAACCTACCATAAGACTAACCCTAACCCTAAATCTAGCCCTAACACTAAGCCTAACCATCACCTTAGACATAACCATAGCTCAAAGCCTAAACTTTGGCCTAAACATAACCCTTGCCTTATCCCTAAATGTAACCCTAACCCTATACATTACCCTTATGATAATCCTATTCCTAATGTTAACCCTAGGCCAAACCCTAACATTATCGCAAACCCTAAATCTCTCCATTACCTTAAACCTACCCTGAAACCAAAACCTAACCCAATCAATTACCATAATCTTAACTCTAACCCTAATGCTCATTAGAGCCCTATCCCTAAACCTTAACCTAACACAAAGCACAACCCTGACCCTGAACCTAAAAGTACTCCTAGCTCTAATACTGACCATTACTTAAACTAAACACTTACACTAGACAAAGACATAAACCTAATCCTAAGTCTACTCCTAACTGTAATACTAGACCTGACATTATCCCTAGCCCTAATTATAGACCTAACCCTACAACAAAACCTAGCCCTCATCCTAACCCTAAACCTAGAATTAATCATAATCCTAACCCAAACCCTATACCTAATTATAATTTTAACCCTCACTCTACCTCTAAACCTAGCTATAACATATCCCTTACCCTAAATTTAACACTAAAACTAGCGCCCTAAAGCTAGGCATAACCTGAACACTAACCCTAGTTCTAATCCTTGCCCCAATTTAGCTCTATTTTTAAAACTCACCATAAACCTAGCCCAAAGACTAACTCTAACTCTCATCCTAGACTTATCCCTAGTTCCATCCCTATCTTTTACCATAACCCTAAATCTAGCCCTAACCCTTGCCTTATCCTTACACCTATCCCTAACCTTAGTTCTAACCCTAACTCCAAGTCTTAACCTAACCCTAAGCCTAAGCCTAACACAAACACTAGCCGGAATCCTAATGCTAATCATATAACCTAGAACAAAAACAAAACTGAGCAATAGGGGCTGAGAATGTGGCTCAAGCAGTAGCACATTCACCTGGCATGTGCGGGGTGCTGGGTTCAATCCTCAGCAACAATTAAAATATAATTTAAAAATAAAAGATGTAATGTCCACCAAAAACGAAAAAAATTAAAAAAATTATCTCTCTCTCTCTCTTTCTAAAAAAAAAAAAAACTGAGCATGAGTCCTAAAATTGAACCTTAACTTAAACCAAACACTGACACTACACCTAGACTTAACCCTAGCCCTAATTCGAGTCATAACCATAAGCTTAAAATAATCCTGACCCTGAATCATATCCTAACACACATCATAGGTCTAAACACCACCCTAAATTTAAACCGAACGCTAAAAGTAACCCTAGCCTTAATTTGAGTCATAACTCTAACCTTAAAACTAACCCTGACGCTGACTCATTTCCTAACAGTCACACTAGCTCTAAAGAGTGCCATCAACTTAAACTGAACACTAAAAGTAATCCTAGCCCTTATTTGAGTTCTAACCCTAATGCTAAAATTATATCATAATACTAACCTAGCTACAAATATAACCCTAACATTAAAACTAACACTAAAACTAGATCTACCACTAACCCTAACCCTAATTATAACCCAGTTCTTACATTATCATTATCCATTGCCATAACATTAGCCCTAACCCTAACACAAAAATAGCTCTAATCTGAGCCCTAAACCAGGATTTAACCCTAAGCCTAACCCTAAATATAGTACTAACCCTAGCTCTAAGCCTATCCCTTACCCAAAGCAAAAAACTAATCCTAATGGAAACCATAGACCTATCCCTAATCCTTAAGCTAACCAAAGCTCTAACCCTATTAATAATCATAACCCTACCCTCACTCTAGCTCTAACCCTATTACAAACCCTAATGTTAAACCTGATCATTATTTTCACCCTAACAGTAACCCTAGTTCTAACACTAGCCCTAACCCTAGACCAAACAATAACTGTAGACCTTGACCTAAACCACATCCTAAATCTAGACTTAACTCTAGCCCTAGATCTAAACAAAAACCTATCCCCAGCCCTTAAAGTAACCCTTAAACTAACACAAACACTAACCCTAACACTAGACCTAAACTTAGTTCTAATTCTGGCTGTAAACCTAACTCGAACTCGAACCCAAACACTGAATCGGCCTTTAAGAGTAAACCTACCTCCAAATCTGACCCTAAACAAAAATCTAAACCTAACACTAGACCTAGCCAAAATTCTAACCCTCAAACTAGCCCTAATCATAACCCTAGCTCTTACATTACCCACAGCCCTAACCCTAAGCCTAAAACTAACACAAAACTAGAGCTAATACTAGGCCTAAGCATAACCCTAACCCTAACCTAACACTTGATTAGTCCTAACCCTAGCTCAAAGCCTGACCCTTTTCCTAAACATAAACCTAAACCTATCCCTAAATATACCCCTAACACTAGCACTATTCCTAAACTTAACCGTAGCCCTAAACCTAGCTCTAAACCTACTCATTACCCTATAACTAACCATAAACTTATTGATAAGCCTAGGCATAACCCTAACCCTAAATCTAACACTAGCCCTGGACGTAAACCTAATCCTAAATCTAGACTTGCCTCTATCCCTAGACCTAATTATAAACCTAGTCCTAGGCCTAACAACAACCCTTATCCTAACACAAACCATAACCCTACCCCTAGACCTTTACCTACTCCTAATTCTGGCTGTAACCCTAACTTGAACTCTAAACCAAACACTGACTCTGCCTTTAACAGTAAACCTTATTATAAACCTGACATAACTAAAAATCTAAACCTACCACTAGATCTTGGCATAAGCCTAACCCTAAAACTAACCCTAATCATAACCCTAGAAATTACATTACCCTCAGCTTTAACCCTAGGCCTAAACCTAACACAAAACCTAGAGATAATCCTAGGCCTTAACCTAGCCCTAAGCATAACACTAAAACTAACCCTAGCCCTAACTCAAACCTAACCTTCACCTTAGACCTAATCCTAGCTCAAAACCTAACCCTTACTATAAATATAAACCTAGAACTATCCCTGAATCTAACCCTAAACCTAGTCCTAATATTAACCTTAACCTTAACACAAGCCCTAACCATAGCTCTAAACTTACCCATTTACCTAACCCTAACCCCAACCCTAATTGTAACCCTAGCCTGAACCCTAACCATAATCCTAACCCTAAACAGAAAACTAACCCTAGACCTAACACTAACCTCTTACTCGCTATAACCCTCACCATAAATCAAACCATAACCCATACCATAAACCTAAATATAACCATAGACCTAACCCTACCCCTAAACTTAAATCTAGCCCTGTTCCTAACCCTAAACCTACATCTAACCATATTTATTACCCGAAACCTAAACCCAAACTTAATTATAACCATTCCTTTAACCCCGAAACCTAACCCTAAACCTATCATAATCCTATCCCTAAACATAACCCTGAACCTAACCCTTTCTGTAAACCTAATCATAACACAGAACCTAACTCTTACACTAAACTTAACATTAAACATAATCCTATTTGTAACCTATATTGTAACACTAACTCAAAACCTAATTCTAAACATAAGTCTAGCTATAAATTTATCTCTAACTGTATCCATTACCCTAATCATAACCCATATCCTAATGCTAATGCTAGGTCTAACCGTATCTGAAAACCTAATCCTAATCATAACCCTAGTCCTAAACTTAACTCTATCTCTAAACATAACCCTTTCCCTAATGCTAAACCTAGATCTAACCCTAAAACAATCACTAACCCCAACCCTATATTAGTCACACTAAAACTAACCTGAACCATAAATCTAACCTTATCATTACCCTAAACATAACCCTAATGCTAATTTGAGCCCTAACACTAAACTCAAACCTAAAAGAAACCTTAACCATTACCATTACCCTAATAATTCACCTAGCTCTAACCTAACCCTTACCCTAAACCTAATCCTTACAATAGACCTAGCAAAAACTTAACCCTAAAATTATCCATAAACATAAACCTAGACCTGACATTAGCCCAGTATATAAACCTAGCCCTAACCCAAATAGAAACTCTAGCCCATATTAGCACTAAACATAGCTTAAATCATAACCCTAACCTTAAACCTAGGCCTAACTTATAACCAACCCTATCCCTAATCTTAGACCTAACTTAGCCCTATCTCTAACCATAACCCTAACCCTAGCCCTAAAACTAAGTCTAACTTGAACTAGCACTAAAACTAGTTTCAAACCTATCCCTTACTGGAACTCTAAACCCAGCCCTAACCCTTGGAAAAACCCTAGCCATTTCCTTAGCCCTAGCCCTAACCATGGATCTAACCTTAACTCTAAATCTAATCCTAAGCCTAAACCTAACACTAACTCTATCTCTAACCCTAATGCTACTCCCAAATCTAGCCCTAACTCTACCCCTAGCCCTAATACAAAATTGAGCAATAGCCCTAACCCTAAGCCTTAACCTATACCAAACCCTAACCATACACCATGCCCTAACTGTAGCCCTAATTCTACTTTTAAACAGAATCCCAAAAAATAACCCTAACCCTGATTCTGACACTAACACTAACCCTACCTTTAAACATCACCCTAAACGTAACCCTGAACATAACACTAGACCTAGTCCTAAACCTAACCCTAACCCTAAAACTAGTCCTAATTGTAACCCTAGTACTTACATTAGCCATATCCCTAATTCTAGCCTTAACTTAACCCAAAACCTAGCCTAATCTGAGCCCTAAACTGAGCTTTAACCCTAACACTAAACATAACCCTAAACCCTAATAACTAATAATAACTAACTCTAGCTCTAACCTAGCTCTAACCCTATCCATTACCCTAACCATAATCCTAACCCTAATGCTAACCCTAGGCCTAAATCTTACCATATCCCTAAACCGAACCGTATTCATTAGCCTAAACGTAACTTGAAACCTAAACCTAACTATATCATTACCCTAATCCTAAAACTGTGCTAATTTGAGCCCTACATTTAAACCTTAACCTATCCCAAACACTAATCAGGACCCTGACCCAAATAATACCCTGAGCTCTAAACCTGACCCTATCCCTAAACCTAACCCTTACACTACATCTAACCTAGCCCTAAACTATCTTTAACTGTAAAGCAGGACTTGAAATTATCCCTAGCCCCAATCCTAGCCATAAACCTAGCCTTGATTCTAACCCAAAATATATTCCGTGGTTTAACCTTAATTCTAACCATCACCCTTGCCCTAAACCTAGCTATGACTTTATCCCTTACCCTTAACCTAACCATAACCCTAAACCTAACCACAATCTTAAACATAACCATAACCCTTGCCCTAACCCTAGGCCTAACCATAACACTAAGTCTAGAACTAACCCTAATTTTATCCTATCCTAAACCTAGCCTTAAGACTAACTATAACTCTTGTCCTAGCCTATCCCTGGTTCTATCCTTAGCCCTAGCCCAACCCTGGATCTAAACGTAACTCTAAATTTAAACCTAACTCTGAACTTAACAAAAAACATAATCCTAAACAAAACCCTAACACTAGCCCTAACAATAATGCTAATTCTAAAACTTGCCTTACCCCTAGCCCTAGCCTTAAAACAAAACCAAGCCATATCCCTAACCCTAACCCTTTACCTAAACCAAACCACAAACCAACATCTAGCCCTGACCCTAACTCTAAAAATAACCCTGACCCTAACACTGATCCTAACATTAATCCTAGCTCTAAACATCACCCTAACCTTAAATTAACCCTAACACCAGACCTAGCCTTAACCCTAACCCTAAAACTAGCCCTAATTGTAACCCTAGTTCTTACTTTAGTCATTGTAATAACCCTAGACCTCACCCTAACACAAAGCTTACCACTAATTCTAGTCCTAACCCTAGCTTAAACCCTAATCTTAACCATAACACTAGCCCTAAACCTAACCCTAACCCTAGCTCTAACCCTATCACTTACCCTAAGCGAAACCCTAAAACAAATCCTAACCCTAGTCCTAACCCTAATTCTTAGCCTAACTTAAACACTAACAGTATTACTAGTCTTAACCCTAGCCCTCATTCTAGTTCTAACACTAACCCTGACCCTTATTCTGATTCTAATAGTAACCTTAGGTCTAAACCTGACCCTAACCCTAAACCAAATTCTAATACTAGCCCTACCAGCAAGCCTATACCTATACCTAACCCTAACATAGATCTAGATCCAAAACTAATCCTAAATATAGCTATAATTCTAGCCCTAGAACTAAAAATAATTCTAACTCTAGCCCCAACAATTACCCTTAACTTAAACTAAACACTTAAACTACTCATAGACCTAACACTAGTCCTAATTTTGGCTCTATCCCTAAACCTAATCCTATCTGGAACACTGACCCTGACCCTAACATTAACCTATCTCTAATTCTGACCCTAACCCAAAACCTAGTCTTAATATTAGACCTATCCATAACCCTAACCCTAATATTAGCCCTAAATATAACCCTAGCCCAAACCCTATTTTAACCCTAATCTTAACCCTAACAGTAGGCCTAACCCTAAACCTAGTCCTAATCCTACCCCTAAACCTAACACAAAACCTAGCCATAATCCTAGGCCTAATTTTAGACCTAAGTATAACCCTAAACCTAACCCTAGCCCTAACACTAACCCTAACACAAACCCCTGCCTTAGACCTAATCCTACATCAAAGCCAAACTCTTACCCTAAACATTACACTAACCCTACCCTAAACCACAACCCTAACTGTAGCTCTTATCCTAACCTTAATCCTAGCTTGAACTTTAGTTCTAACCCAGTCAATTACCCTAACCCTAAACCTAACCCTCATTCTAAGTCTATCAATTACACTAAACTTAACCCTAACCCTAAAAATAAATGTATCTCAAGACCTAACCATGAACCTAAACCTCACCATAGCCCTAACTCTAGCTGAAACATTAAGCCTTACAATAAACCTAATCCTAAAACTAGCCCGAATCAGTACCCTAACCCTAAATCTAACCCTAAATCTAACATTATACATTACACTAAACTTAACCCTAATTGTAATGAAATCTCTAACCAAAACCCGAACCCTAAACAAAACCTTAACCATTACCATATCCCTAGACTTAAACATAAACCTAAACCTCACCCTAGCCATTACCCTAGCTCAAACACTAACCCTTACCCTAACCTAACCATAACACTAGCCCTAAACCTAACACTTACCATAAACCAAAACTAGCCCTAACCCTAAACCTAACTCTAAATTTAGACTTAATCCAAACCGTAAACTATCCCTTACCCTAGCTCTAAATCTATCCATTATACTAAACATAACCCTAATCTAATGCTAACCTTAACCCTATTGCTAAACCTAACCCATCCGTTACACTAAACCTTAACCGAAACCTAAACGTAACCCTATCCATTACCCTAAAACTAAGCCTAAACCTAACACTAATTCAAGCCCTAACCTAAATGTTGACCTAAACCAAATGCTAACCCTGACCATGGCCCAATAATACCCCTAACTCTAAACCTGACCCTTATCCTGTGGTAGTAGGAGCCAATGTGACTACATTTTGTTTTATGACTTCATCTTGTAAAACAGCCATGCAAAGTAGAAGAGTCATGAATGAAGCAAGATGTTCTTTTCCTTTTGCTATACAAACCTTTCAGAATATGGAACTACCTAATGGGGCATTGTTTCTGTAACTAGGGTAACGGGGCTCTGTTTCTCTAACTGGGGTGACTGGACTAACTGTGATTTGTTAGGCTTCCCTCCGCTTGACTGTACTTTCCCACTTCTGTAACCTGGCTTGCTTGCATTGGCTAGACCCCCCCGAAGAACGCTTTTGAGGTTTCCAGGCTTATAAGGATTACCCTTGCAATTGTTCGGGGCTGATCACAGGAACAGCTTTATGTTCTGGTCAGCTGCTATCAGTGTCCTTCAATAAAGGCTTAATTCAATTATATGTGAGTGGTCTGGAAGTCAGTTTATGAAACCCTGAGACGAAGCTTTAATGATAACAGTCTTTAAGTATAACACCCTAAACAAGCTCTGACACTAGACCTAACCATAACCTAACCTAAAACTAACCTTAATCATAACCCTAGACTTCACATTAGCCCCAGCCCTAGTTCTAGCCATGAACCTAAAAGAAACCCTAGCTCTAAACATAGCCTTAATCCTAACACTAATATTAATTCTAACCATCAACCTAGCCCTAAAGCTAGCTATAACCCCACCCATTCCCCTAAACACAATCCTAACCCCAATGCTAATCCTAAACCTATCCCTACCCATAGGCCTAAACCTAACACTAACCCTAGTCCTAATTCAAGCCATAATTTAGCTTTAACACTAAGCTTAACCCAAAGCCTAGTCCTAAATCTAAATCTAACTCTCATCCTAGCTATTTACCTAGTTCTAACCTTATCCCTTACCATAACACTACCTAGACCTAATCCTGACTCTGGATCTAACCCTAACTCTAAGCCTAAACCTCACCCTAACACTAACACTAACCCTAACACTAATTGAATATCTAGCCCTAAACCTAGCCCTAGCCCTAAAACAAAAAACAAATAACAACAACAAAGAAAAAACGAGCCATAGCTCGAACACTAACCCTAACCCATAGAAGTCAAGATGAAGTGAAACCTTAAAACACAAACTGTTCCTGACAGTGAACCTTGAACTGAGAAGGCCCAACCTGGGAAACATGGTAATGCTAGGTAAATGATGAATTCTGACCAGTTTCAAAGAAATTTGAACGAAACTAACTTAAACCCAACATTAGTTCTAACCCTAGCCCTAAACCTAATCCTAAAACTAAACCTTTCCTGTTTATAGAGTTTGATCATAAAAGTCAAAAACAGGGAGTGCCTAGTAGGGCAAGGTAACAGATGAATCCTGCCCAGTATCAAAAATTCTGACCAATAATTTGAGAAGTGTTTCAGTACATGCCTATTTCCCCTGTTTTCTCCTAAAGTGCTCTTGGATAAATTGTTTTTTCATGCTTCAGCTTATGGTACTTTCACAGGGAACAAACCAGAGCATGCCCACAGTGAAGTGATTGAGTGTGTGAAGTTACATGCAGCTAGCACGAACCCTGTTTGATTTCCAGCTCCATTTCCATTCACACCTAAGGAGATAATGTAGTAAAAACTAAAAATTCAAAGGGTTCCTGACACTGAACCATTGAACCTTGAAAGCCTAAACTTGGGAAGGCTACTGAGGTTGGTCAAAGATGAATCCTGGACAGTATCAAAGTAATCTGACCAAAAAACATTCGAAGCTCTTTCAGTACATGTGTATTTTGCTTGCTCCTAAAGCACTCAGAGATACATTTGTTTCCTTCTACTTAAGCTTAAAGATACTTCACAGGAAACAAACCAGAGAATGCTCACTGAGAACTGATTACGTGTGTGAAGTTTCAAGCAGCTAGGACAAACCATGTTTGATTTCCAGCTTCATTTCCATTCACCCCTATAGAACAGAAAGAAGAGAAACATGAAAATTGATACTGTTCCTGAGAGAAAACACTTTTACTTAGCAGGCCCAAACATTTTGTGTATTGTAAAAATAGGAAGTATGTGAATCCTGCCCAGTATCATAGAAATTTAAAAAAACTAACTCTAACCCTAACATCAGGTCTAAATATAGTCCTAATACTAAAAGTCTAAACCTAAACCTAATCTTTTTAGAGAACCTTTGATCATAGAAGTTTTGAAATTGGGGAGTCTAGTGGGGCAAGCTTACAGATGAATCATGGGAAGTTTCAAAGGAATCTGACAAAATAATTGGGGGATCTATTTCAGTACATGCATATTTCCTGTTTTTTTCCTAAAGTGTTCTCAGACAAATTTGTATTGCATGCTCCAGCTTATTATAAATTTCACAAGGAACAAACCAGAAAGTGCCCACAGAAGTCTGACTGAGAGTGTGAAGTTTCAAGCTGTTAGCACCAACATTGTATGATTTCCAGCTCCATGTCCATTTACCCATGTAGGTCAAAATGAAGTGAATCCATAAAATACAAATTGTTCTTGTCAGCAAAGAATTGAACTGAGAAGGCAAAAACCTGGGGAACATAGTAAGGCTATGAAAAATATATCCTGCCCAGTATCAAAGAAATTTGAACAAGACAAACTCTAACCCTAACACTAAACTTACCTCTAACCTAACCTACTTAGAGAACCTTTGATCATAGAAAATCAAAGTTGAGTAGGTCAGTGGGTCAAGCTAAGAGATAAATCCTGCCCAGTGTCAAAGAATTCTAACCAAATGATTGGGGGAGGTTATTCAGTACATGCATATTTTTCTGTTGTCTCCTAAAATGCTCCCACATAGTGTTGTTTTTGCATGCTTCATCTTTGGGATACTTTCACAAGGATAAAACCAGAACATCCTCACAGAGAATTGATTGAGTGTGTGAAGTTCCATGCAGCTAGCAAAAACCTTTTTGATTTCCAGCTCCATTTCCATTTACACAGATAGGTCAAAATGAAGGGAAACATTAAAATAAAAACTGAAATACTCACATCAAAGCAGTGCACCTAGAATGTGCAAACCTGGGGAACCTAGTAAGGCTAGGGAAAAGATAAATCCTGCCTAGTATCAAAGAAATGTAAACAAAACTACTGTAAACCTAACACTAGATCTATTCTTAATCCTAACTCTACAATTCACCATAGCCTGTTTAGAGAACCTTTGATAATAGAAGTCCCAAAGTAAGGGAGCCTAGTGGGGCAAGCTAACAGATGAATCCTGCACAGAATTAAAGAAATCTGAGCAAATAATTGGGGGAAGTGTTTCAGTACATGCATATTTCCTTGATTTCTCCAAAAGTGCTCTGGGATAAAGTTGCTTTGCATGTTTCAGCTGTGATCAACATTCACAAAAAACAAACCAGAGAGTGCCCACAGAGAACTGATTGAGTGTTTGCAGTTTCAAGCACCTGTGATAAATCTAGATTTTTCTCACAAGCTTTTGGGAGGTGTAGCTATCATTGCGGATTAGCAACTCTACAGGCACTTGGTTTCCAATTCAGAGACTAAGAGTAGGGAAGCTCCAGGTAGAAGCTCAAGCCCTCTCACCCTGGCTACCTCCACCACCCTGAGCACAGAGACTTAAGCTAGTAATTGACAACTCCACCTACTGCAAGAAAAGAAAAGAGAGTTCTGCGAGACTATTTTTTATTTCTCATTTTTCTGTTTTTGCTCTTCTCATCTATTCTCCTCTACTCTTTCCCCTCTGGTCCTCACAACGTCAACATATTTGAAACCAAGAACTTTTAATGAAATTTGACTTTAAGAACTGAATCACTAGAATTGTATAATATAGAGGAATTGCATATGCCCCACCTCACCACCTCTTTATTTGATCTTATTTTCTTTCTCCCTCTCTTTCTTTCTTTCCTTGTTATTTTTTCTTCTTTATTCTTTCTCCCTAAATACCACTTTCAGCCTCCTAAATTTTAATATTTATACATAGGGTAATTTTATGAATGCAGATAAGGAGTTTGAATTTATACCTTCTTCCATAAATTCCCCCTGTCTATTCAGTGGAGTTCTCCTTTAAAGTTGCTAAGTCAGATTAATTACATACCCTCATTCATTTCCCCCTTAACATAGCATCGTATCCCTGTCCCTCAGTTCTCTGTGCACCACCAGAAATGGTACGGCTTTTGTGAAACTAATGACTATATTCTATACAATAATTTAAACCAACATCTGTAGACACAAAATCTAAATATTAATGTATTTATTATGATTAGGCTTAGGTTTCAGGTTAGGGTTAGATTTAGAGTTAGGTTTTGATTTATTTTAAGGGCTAGGGCTAAGGATAGGGAAAGGGTTAGGACTAAGGTTTGGGTTATGTTTAGGATTATGGTAAGGGATAGGGTTAGAACAAGTGATAGGGCTAGTATGAGAGTTAGAGTTAGTCCTAGGGCAAGGGTTAGGGTTAGGGTTAAGGATAGGGCTAAATAAGGGCTAGTGTTAGTGTTAGGTTTAGGCCTTGGATTAGGGATAGAGTTAGGATTAAGTTTAGGGTAAGGTATTGGGTTATAGCTAGTTTGAGGGATAGGGCAAGGGTTAGTATTTGGGTTAGGGCTAGGTTGAGGTTTAGGGTTATGATTAAAGGTAAGTTTATGGCTAGGTTGAGGGCTAATATTTGTCTTAGGGTTAGGGCGAGTAATAGAGTTACAGTTAGGGATAGAGTTAGTCTTAGGTTTATGGCTTGGTCTAGTGTAGTGTTTAGGTGTATACTAAGGGTCTGTTTTAGAGCTAGGGTTATTATTAGGGTGAGGATCAACGTGAGAGTTTATGTTAGATTAGGGTTTAGTTTTAAGGCTTGAATTATCATTAGGGTTTAGGATTAAGGTAATGAAAGTGTTAGGTTTAGGGATAGGTGTGATTTAGTGTAATGGATAGGGTTATGGTTAGGCCTAGTGTTATCATAACGATTATCATTAGGGTAATGGATAGGGTTAGACCTAATTTACGAATAGCATTATGTATAGGATTAGGGCTTTGTTTGTGTTAGGGTTAGGGTTTAGGTCTGGTTTAGTGTAATGGATAGGGTTAGGGTTAAGCTTAGGGTTAGCATAATGGGTTATCATTAGGGTAATAGATAGTTTTAGACCTAAGATTAGGGGTAGGTTTATGTATAGGTTTACGGCTATTTTGGGGTTAGGGTTAGATTTACGTTTAAGGTTAAAGCAAGGTTTAGTGGCTGAGGATGTGGGTCCAGAAGTACTGTGCTTGCCTGACATGTGCAGGGCACTGGGTTCGATTCTCAGCACCACATACCAATAAAATAAAGATGTTGTGCCCACCGAAAACTAAAAAATAAATAAATAAATAAATAAATAAAAAATAAAAAAAAAGGTTTAGGACTTGGATTAAGGCTAGCTTTTGTGTTAGGTTAGGGCTAGGGTTAAGGCTACAGAGAATGTATAAAGTAGCATTATGATTAGAGCTAGCGATGGGGTCAGGGATTTGGCTATGTCTAATGTTAGGGTTAAATTTAGGGTTACGATGATGTTTAGAGCTAGGTTTAATGTTAGGGTCAGAGTCAGAGTCCAGATTAGTTTTCAGGTTAGTGTTAAGACTATAATTAGAAATAGTATTAGTGCTAGGTTTAGGGTTAGTGTTATAATTTGATATTGTTTTAGAGCTAGGGATAGAGTTAGGGATACTTTTAGGATTAGCGCTAGTGTTAGTGTGAGGTTTAGGCTTAGGTTTAGGTTTATATTTAGAGTTAGGTTTAGATCTAGGCTTTGAGCTATGGCTAAGGATAGGGCTAGGATTAGGGCTAAGTTTAGGGCTAGGTATAGGGTGATGGTAAGGGATAGGGTTAGATCTAAGTATAAGGCTAGGGCGAAAGTTTGAGTTAGTCTTAGGTCTAGGGTTAGGGTTGGGTTAGGGATAGGGCTAAATTAGGGCTAGGATTAGGACTAGGGTTAGTGTTACAGTAAGGCCTAGGTTTAGGGCTAGGGTTAGTGTTAGGGTTAGGGTTAGGTTTAGTTTAAAAGTTGGGATTATAGCTACTTTTAGGACTAGGGTGAGGATAAGATTTAGCGTTATGGTTAGGAATAGGTTTGATTAAGCTGAGGTTTAGGGCTAGAATGTGGGCTAAGGTTTGTGTTCGGATTAAGTCTAGGATTAGAGCTAGGGCTAATGTCAGGTCTAGGCTTACAGTTGGGGAGAGATTTAGGGTTTGGTTTATAGCTAGGTCTATTTTAAGGGTCAGGTTTCTTGTTAGGGTCAGGTTTAGAGCTATGATTTTTATTCGAGTCATACTAGGGGTTAGGGTTTTTATTAGATTAAGGTATAGGGTTAAGGCTCGAGTTATCATTATGGATAGGGATAGATTAATGATAGTTTTAGGTTTAGAGTTCAGGTTAGGTGTAGGGTAATGCATAGGGTTACGTTAAGCATAGGATTAGGGTTTGGCCTAGGGTTAGCAGAAGAGTTAGGGTTAATATTAGGGTAATGAATAGGGTTAGAGCTAGTGATAGGGCTAGTTTTATGCTTAGGATTAGGTCAAGGGTTAGGCCTAGGTTTATTGTTAGGGCTAAGGTTAGGATTATGGTTAGCTTTAGGTTTAAAGCTAGGGTAGGGCTTGGGTATGGCTAGGTTTTGCAATAGGTTAGGGCTATTGCAAATGTAAGAAAGTTGTTATGATTAGGGCTAGTTTTACGGTTAATATTAGAGCTAAGTATAGTTTTAGGGTTAGGTTTAGGGTTAGAGTAATTTTTAGAGCTAGGATTAATGTTTCTGTCAGGGTCAGTGTTCAGTTTAGGATTGTGGTTAATGGAAAATCCAGAATTAGGACTAGGGTTATGACTAGGAAAAGGTTAGTTTTTGGCTTCAGGCTAAGGGTTATTATTAGGGCTAGGGCTAGGTTTTACTTTAGTACTAAGGCTAGAGTTATGGATAGATAAGTATTGGGTTTAGGTCTAGGGCTAGTGTTAGGGTTAGGTTTAGGTATAATGTTACCAGTAGGGCTAGTGTTAGGGTTCAGTTTAGGGTTTGGTTCAGGTTAAGACCTATGATTAGTGTTAGGGTCAGAATAAGGTTCAGGGTTAGGGTTAGGTTTTGGGATATGGTTAGAGCTAGAATTAGGACTAGGGTTAGGATTACTAATAGGGTTATGGTTCAGGTTAGGTTAAGGAATAGAATTAGGATTAAGATTAGCATTAGATTTAGTGTTTTGCATAGGGTAAGGGATAGGGTTAGAGCTAGGGATAGGGCTAGAGTTAGGGTTACATCTATGTTTACAATTCAGATTAGGGCTACTTTTTCTATTAGGGTTATGGCTAGGGTTAGAACAATGGCTAATATAAGAGCTATGGTTTTTATGGTTAATTTTAGGGTTATGGTTAGGAGTTAAACCTCTAGTTTTAGGATTAGGTTTAAAGTTAGGAAGAAATTTAGAGCTAGTGTTAGTGTTAGGTTAATAATCAGGGTCAGGTTTAGTTTAAGGTTTAGGGTTAATACACGAATTAAGCTAAGGTTACTGTAAGGGTTCAGTTTAAGGTTAGGGTGGTGTTTAGAGCTAGGGTGAGTGTTAGAATATGAGTCAGAGTTAGGGTTAGCATTAAGGTTATGATTAGAAATCGAATTAGGGCTAAGGTTAAGTCTAGGTGTAGTGTTAAGATTTGGTTTAAATTAAGGTTTAGGGTTAGGGCTATTGCTCATTTTTTAATATAAGTGTTAGTGTTAGGGCTAGTTTTATGATTAACATTAGGGTAGGGCTAGTGTTAATGTTAGGCTTAGGCTTAGGTTTAGGGTTAGATTTAGAGTTAGGGTTAGATCTAGAGTTAGGACAAGAAATAAGGATTTGGTAATGGTTATGGCTCGGTTTAGGGCTAGGGTTAGGTCTAGGTTTAGAGTTAGATTTAAATTTAGATTTTGGGTTTGTTCTAGGTTTAGGACTATGGCTAGGGTTAGGACTAAGGTTAGGGCAAGTATTAGGGTTAGACAATAGATAAGGTTGGTTCTAGAAATAGTTATAGGGCTAGAGTTAGGATTACTCTTAGGACTAGGATTAGAGTTATGGTTGCAGTTAGCAATAAATTAGAGCTAGGATTAGAGCTATGGTGAGTGTTAGGTTTAGGCCTGGGTTTAGCACTAAGGTTATTGTTAGTGATAGTGTTAGGGTTAGGGTCAGGGATATGGGAATCAATGTGGTTATACCTAGGTTCAGAACTAGGGCAAGGGTTGAAAATAGGGTTTGGTCTGGGGTTAGGTTTTGGGTTAGGATTAAGGCTAGGTTTAGGGCTACGATGAGGGCTTGGGTTTGTGTTATGTTTAAGACAAGAATTAGGTAGAGTGATAATGTCAGGTATAGTGCTGAGAGCCACGGCCGAGTCTGTATGGCCCCTGGCATTTTGCCAATTTATTTTCTTTCCAAAAAAGAATAGTTTTGAAATTGTGGGGTTTTTTTCCTCTCTAGAATTTCCCAATACAAGTTAAACATATTCTTCTTAAACTCACCCAAATTATTGAGCAAATCACTTTGGAAGAGGGCAAAGGGGAAGAGTGGGAAAGATGGGCCGTGATTGATGGTCAAATAGCACTTCCTACTTCCATTTCATTAACTTTAAACACCTGCCATACCCTTAACGCTTTTCCCATCAAGTCTTCCAGGTGACTGCTTAGTAGCTTTGCTACTGAAAGTCTATACCCGTGACATGTCATTTTGTAATTTGACATACAGTTGGATTTGATTTTCAATCACCTTAACACATAAGGCTTGTCTTAAAAATGCTGACGATTCTGATTTATTTTCAAAGGTTACCAAGGGCTTATTTCTTTGCTTCCTTTGATTCATTACCTTTCTTAAACTTATCCAAGTTAGAAATTCCCTTTTCTGATTCTTTCATTTCTTTCCATATTATCCTGATGTTTTTCTCTGAAGCCCTATAATGATACACCCATCTTAAAAAAATATACCCCTTTGTTCACAAGCTTCCTAAACTCAGAACTCTCAAAAGTGCTTATAATGTTTGTTTCATGATGTTTTAACATTTTAAAATGTTTCTGTCTGTTGGGATCTTCCCAAATAGGTTTTAATTCTTCAAATGTCACGAACCATGATTTAAACCAATTTAGTTTCCGTGTATCAGAAAAGCTGTTTCAGACTTTAATGAAATATTTCCTAATGAATGGACTTGACTATGCTTTAAACAAAGTTTCAAAATAATTCATTTAAGAAATTTTGAAGGCTGGGGATCTGGTTCAGAGTAGAGAGCTTGTCTAGAAGGTGTGAGGTGTTGGGTTCAATCACCAGTCCAGGAAGAACAAGAACATAACAGAGACCTCTCAGTATGCTCAACAGTCAAGTCTAAAAATATCCTTGATCAACCCAAAGAAGAATTCTGGAACTCATTTTACACAAATGACATATTGAAGGGCACAGAGCAAAGAGGACAATCTCTGACTCAGTTGTCAATGGTATCAGAGGTAGGACTAGATACACACATTGTATTCTTAATATTTCCATCCTTATTCATATGTATTTTAATTCTTATAATTAATAACTTTAAGACCATTTTGTATATATCATGTACAAAGACCTTTGTAATGATCTATTTGAACATAAATGAATTTCAAATTGTACATAAACACAAACAGATAAAAAAGTGTTATATTATTTGAAAAAAAAAATGTGACTGGCCATAATCCATATTTGAGAAATAAATGAAGTAATAGAAAGGAATCCCTCCCTTCTCTTAAGACATAGTAATAATATAATACTCTTATCATAAACAAACTATTAATAGAAGTATATATAATTAATATATTTGGAGGTATAGAAATATCAAGGATGACATAATTATTTTACAAATAAAACAAGAAGAATCAATAAAATTAGGTACTTGGCTTGATGTATTTCAGAAATAGAGCTAAAGGTAACCCCATTTATTGGTGTCTTCTCTTTCCCCATGAATAATTAGCTAATGCTTTGTACCTGATAGAAAGAATCCATAGAATACACAAAGCACCACTCTGCTATATGTAAAACAGAGACTTGAAAACTACATTATACAATTGAATTAAGCTTTGTCTAAGGAATAAGAACATGCATGACAAAAATATTATCTGAAATCTATCAACAATTTGATTTCTTAATGCTGCTGAGAAGTAAAACTGACTTACCAAACACACGCATGTATAACCTATTTAATTTTAAAACATTTTGCTTAGCAATAAAAAACAATACCTGATGTTTATGGTACCACAAAAGCTCTTTAATTAGTTTTAACCTGGTATAAAACTTCCTGAAAAATCACTTAGCTTACTTCTATCTTATTGTAAAGAAACTTGTCCTAAGGGCGTAATTCAACCAACAGCTCCCCGTATGGAGATAGCTGAGTGGCCCTCAAACCCCGTAGTTGATAGATGGGATCCTGAGACAGGACCTCAAAGATTAGCATGCCCTGTACTTGAGCAGGCAGGAGGGCAGCGAATTCACCGTGCTTTAGATTTCAAAACAGTGAAGCAGTTAAAGGAGGCTGTAACAACCTATGGTTCTCAAGCACCGTTCACTGTAAGCATGGTCGAATCCATTACCAACTTGGACATGACGCCAGCAGATTGGGCTAGTATGTGTAAATCTGTGCTAAATGGAGGACAATATTTGTTATGGAAGGTTGCCAATGAGGAATTTTGCAGGGAGACAGCTAGACGAAATGCAGCAGCCGGTTACCCTCAAAGAAATCTAGATATGTTGTTAGGAAAAGGGCCTTATGAGGGTCAATGGCAACAAATTGAATATGATCCTGGCGTATACGCACAAATTGCTGTAGATGCGGTTAGGGCATGGAAAACTTTACAGGGGCATGGAGGTTTACAAGGTCAATTATCTAAGGTAATACAAGGAACTAATGAACCTTACGCTGAATTTGTAGATAGGCTTATTCAAGCAGCTTCCAGAATTTTTGGGGATACAGAACAGGCAATGCCATTTATAAAACAACTGGCTTATGACCAAGCAAATCGTTGTTGCAGAGAGGTCATTAGACCATGGAGACATGAAGATTTAAACACATATATTAAATTATGTAGAGACATTAATGAACAAGGGCAAGTCTTAGCAGCAGTACAACAGGCTTTAGATGCCAGGCCAAAAACATGCTATAATTGTGATCAAACAGGACATTTTAAAAGGAGTTGCCCCATAGGAGGAGGGTTTAACAAAGCTAGATATCAAACGAATAGAATACCGGGTATTTGCCCACGATGCCGTAGAGGGAAACATTGGGCTAATGAATGCCGTTCTCAAACCACCATAGAGGGTATTCCGTTATCAAAAAACAGACAAGGACCAAGTGTTTACCCACGATATCGTGGAGAAAGGCATCGAGCTCCATTGCCAAAAAACGGACAGGGGGGCCCAATGCTCCAGGGCCCACGACCACAAATGTACGGGGCACTGGAGGAACCCAGAAACACCATGGAGGAACCCAGCAACACCATCAGGGTAGTGCCCAGGACACATTATCCATCAGATCTCTCATCAGACGAACCAGAGGAAGCGCAGGGTTGGACATCTGCGCCTCCGCCAGAGCAGTACTAACTCCAGAGATGGGAGTTCAAATCATTCCCACAGGAGTAAAAGGACCTCTTCCCCAAGGAACAGTAGGCTTATTGTTAGGACGCAGTTCTTCTACGCTAAAAGGACTTATGATATGTCCCGGGGTAATTGATCCCGATTATGAAGGTGAAATAAAAATTATAGCTAGCTCTCCAAAGGGTATATCAGTAATTTCACCAGGAGATAGAATAGCACAGTTATTAATAATACCCAGCCTACATGATAAATTTTCCAGTAGTACTATAGAAAGAGGTTCCAGGGGATTAGGCTCCACAGGTGTAGATTGGGCTATGCTGTCTTTAAATTTAGATTCTCGTCCCATGCTAAAACTAAATATTCAAGACATGAATTTAATGGACTACTGGATACAGGTGCAGACCTTAGCATCATATCTCGTCAAGAATGGCCAAAACATTGGCCGTTACAACAAGCCACTCAAACGCTTCGAGGCCTAGGAGTGGCGACTAATCCCCATAGAAGTGCAATGGTATTAGATTGGAAGGATCCTGAAGGATGTGAAGGAACTATACAGCCATATGTATTGGATCATCTTCCTATAAATTTATGGGGACGAGATGTCCTAGATCAATTAGGTTTGACATTAACAAATAACATCAATCCAAATGCGCCCACTATTAGGGCTAGACAAGGTTTCAGGAAAGAAAAAAGATTAGGAGAACAAGGCATAGCAGCACCAATTCAGATAGATCAGGGAATAAATAGACATGGACTGGGTTTTCAGAAGGGGTCACTGAGGCAATAAAAATTACTTGGAAATCAGATAGACCAGTATGGGTTCCTCAGTGGCCCCTGACTAAAGAAAAGATACAAGCAGCCCATGACCTGGTCAAACAACAATTAGCGGAGGGACATATACAACCTTCCGTATCTCCTTACAATACTCCCATTTTTGTCATTAAAAAGAAATCTGGTAAATGGAGATTATTGCAAGATTTAAGAGCCATTAATAATGAGATGGTTATTATGGGACCTGCTCAATCAGGGATTCCTCAATTGTCTGCTTTGCCAAAAACCTGGTACGTTTTAGCTATAGATATTAAAGATTGTTTTTTTTCAATTCCAATTCATCCTGAGGATAGTCCACATTTTGCATTTACTATCCCTGCACTGAATCATGAAGGTCCTGATCAGAGATATGAATGGAAAGTACTCCCTCAAGGGATGGCTAACAGCCCAACTATGTGTCAAATTTATGTTAACAAAGCAATCCAGCCACTTAGAAATCAAAATCCTAAACTACAAATATTTCACTATATGGATGATGTATTGTTAGCACACAAAGATAAAAACACATTGCTAGAATGTTATGCCACACTTACAAATTTATTAAAAAATTATAATCTAGAGATAGCAATAGATAAAGTACAATTAAATTTTCCAATTAATTATTTAGGAGTTCTATTATCCTCAACCATGGTCCGTCCACCAAAAATTCAAATACGAGTAGATCAACTCAAATCACTTAACGACTTTCAAAAGTTATTAGGAGACATAAATTGGATAAGGCCTTATCTAGGCATACCAACAGGAGAGTTGGGACCTTTATTTGATATCCTAAAAGGTCCATCAGATCCAAATTCACCCCGCATGTTAACGCCTGAAGCAAGAAAGGCATTAAAAATTATTGAAACATATATGGAAAATATGCATTTGGATAGAATTGATATAACTTTGCCTTTATTATTTATTGTAATACCAACAAAAAATATTCCTACAGGAGTATTTTGGCAAGAAGGTCCATTATTGTGGATACATTTATCTTATTCTCCTAACACTATTCTTACTAGGTATCCTGAGGCTGTAGGACAATTAATACTCAAAGGAATAAAAGCAGCAAAGGGAGTGTTTGGAATTTCTCCCAATAAAATTATTACTCCATATACTATGGATCAAATTGATGAGTTAGCTAATGAGTTAAATACTTGGGCAATAATCATGTGTAAATCTAATGTTTCATTTGATAATCACTTACCATCTAATCCTTTGTTGTCTTTTTGGTCTTCGCATCCTGTAGTTTTTCCAAAAATGACAAGAAAAACCCCTATCATGAATGCTCCAAATGTATTCACTGATGGGTCAAATAATGGTACAGCAGCAGTAGTTACCCCTGATCAAACTTTTACATTTTTAGTACCCAAACAATCAGCTCAAAAGGTAGAGCTTAATGCAGTTTTACAAGCTTTTGTGATGTTTAAAGATTCTGTATTTAATTTATTCTCTGATAGTCAGTATGTAGTTAATGCTATAGTATCCCTTGAAGATGCTGGCAGGATTTCCCCTTCCTCTACTGTTTTCTCTTTGTTTTCTGCTATACAAAGTGTAATCTGGGACAGAAAAGATCCATTCTTTATAGGACATATCAGAGCACATACAGGATTGCCTGGAGCCCTTAGTTTGGGCAACGATTTAGCAGATAAAACTACACATGACATACATATTTTCTCTACACTAGAAGAAGCTACACATTTTCATAAAAGGTTCCATGTCAATGCTAATACTTTACAAAAGCGTTTTAAAATAACTAAGGAACAAGCTAGACAAATAATAAAACAATGTCAAAATTGTGTGACCTTTTTACCACAAGTTAATCTTGGAGTCAATCCTAGAGGACTGATACCTAACCATATTTGGCAGATGGACGTCACACACTTGCCACAATTTGGAAAATTAAAATATTTGCATGTTACAGTTGATACTTCTTCCGGATTTTTGATGGGCTCCCTTCATGCCGGAGAAAAAACTAAAGATGTTATAGCTCATTGCTTACAAAATTTTGCCACTGTGGGCGTTCCAAAACAGTTAAAAACAGATAATGGTCCTGGTTATATTTCTACCTCTTTTAAACAATTTTGCTCATCATTTGGCATTACTCATATAACAGGAATTCCATACAATCCACAGGGACAAGGCATAGTTGAAAGAGCTCATCAAACTATTAAAATGTACTTACTAAAGCAAAAAGAGGGAATTGGAAAGGGGTATATGTCACCCAAAGATAAACTTAAAATAACCCTTTTTACTCTAAACTTTTTAAATTTGGATTCCTCAGGGCTTAGTGCTGCGGAAAGGCATATGTGTCCAAAAAATGTACATAAGCCTAAGGTACTTTGGAAGGATATTCTAACAGGACAATGGAAAGGTCCTGACCCAGTGATTGTCTGGAGTCGGGGTTCTGTTTGTGTTTTTCCACAGGGAGAACAGCAGCCGATTTGGATTCCAGAGAGATTAACTAAAACAATTTCTACAGGCCAAAAGGAAGATGATTTGACTCAAATCCATAACAGCTGATATCCAGAACTCCAGTTTGGCTATTCTTACATCTGCGACGGTGATTAACCAGGATGCTTTTTTCAATATTTATTTTATTATTTGCCTTTTCCCACATCATAAAGTTCTATTTTATTTTTGAGCTCATACAGACCTAGGATAATGTTTTTCTGATCAGTTTTATTTTTTGACTGTGGAGTTTTTAAGCATTGCAATGGAGATTTCACCTAGGTAAAGCTACAAGGCCTTTACTATTGTCTTATGTGTTGTATGTTATGTGTGCACACTTCTGTTTTGTGTTGTATGTCTGTATGTGTGTATGTCCATATATCATATATGAGGAGCGCTCATGAATAAATGGATCCAAATTTTTTTTATTCATGTGATTTTAATGGTTTAATTTAGATTGGGTAAACAGCTGTTGAAAATTGTTTTAATATGTGAACAAATAAGGAGGTTAACAGATCTGTTTGTTTACTTTCACCTTTCCTTCTCATTATATTTAATAATTCTGTTCAGGATAATGTAAATTGTTCAAAAAATTGTTTTCTTAGTGCCTGTTGGAATGTTACATAATTTTTTTCTTAGCATCATTGCCAGAATTCCTATCTTCATCCCAGTGCCGGTGAAGACAAAGATAAAACCAAACTACAGCTTCTTCGATAGTTATCACAACAAACTGTAAAAACTGATGCATCAATGAATAATAACTCAACAAGTAATGCTCAATTAAGGAGTTGATTTACTTTGGGAGGAAATGGACATATTGACAGATTCCTCTGCTTTGAATTGCTTGCAGACCTTGCCTGGACTATGTATCATTTGTATGTATTGTGAACTATCTGTTGGTACAGCGAATTGTGGTAGTGCTGGAGTATTTTTGCTGATGGTGTCACCGGTGGTACAATTTTTCAAAGGAGCCCTCAATTGGCTTAGTGTCATGGCATTTTGCATCCTCCTCCCTTCTACTAGTGATGGTCTAAAATTTGGGGGCCAACAGAGGTGAGGCAAAGAACCTCACCCCCCCACTGGTGCAAAGGCCTATCCACAAGTATGGCTGTATGCTGGACCGGTAGTCAGTGACGGGTATGATCCAATTGCAGTGGTACCAACCTAAGACAGGAGGCTGACGCCTAGAGGTCAGTTCATCCGATGACGGGTAAGGACCATATGTTGAATTGGACTGCCTAACAGGCACGGTCCCTAAGCCACATTGCTTGTTGTTTAATTAAACAAAAAGGGGGAGATGCTGAGAGCCACGGCCGAGTCTGTATGGCCCCTGGCATTTTGCCAACAGTATTGATTGACAGGCGAGGCATTACTATCCGCCTCTGCCGCAACTTTTGAGTTCTCTCAGTATTTTGGAGTTCTCATGGGGATTTCCGGGGATTCCCCGAGAGTTCCCATTGGTTGGGGAAGTGCAGGAGGAGGGATTTCCGGGAGAGATATTTCCGGCTGGGGGTTCCTGGACAAGCCTCCTGGCGCGTTCGGGAGGATTCCCCGGGAGCTGTGTGAAGTGTTTTCCTGCAGTTTAAAAATAAAGTTTGTTCCTGCTTCAGTGGCTCGTGATTTGTGCCCAGCCAGACTGCGGCAGTATAGGGTTATGGTTAGGGATACTGTTAGGGTTAGTTTATGGCTAGGCCTAGTTTAAGGGTTATGTTTGGGTAAGAGTCAGTTTAGAGCTAGGTGTGTTATTAAAGTCAGTGTCTTGCTCAGAGTTTGGGTTAGGTTTTGTTTTAGTTTTAGGGCTCAAATTAGCATTAGGGTTAGGGTTAGAGTTAGGGTTAGAGTAATTGATAGGGATAGGTTTAGTGTTCAGGTTAGGATTAGATAAGGATAAGGTTGGTGTTCATGATAGGTTTCGGGTTAGACCTAAATGGATAGGGTTAGATTTAGGTTTAGGACTAAGGTTAGTTTTATGTTTAGCGTAACTGTTAGGGTTTGAGCTAGGATTAGGAGTATGTTAGGGTTATGTTTACAAGTTAGGTCTATGTTTATGTTTACAGTTAGGGTTAGTGTATTTTTAGGTTTAGGACTATGGTAAAGCTTACAGTTAGGATTAGAGTAGGTTTAGGGTTAGGGCTAGTGTTATCATGATCTTTATAATTAGGGTTAGGGTAATGAGTGGGGTTAGAGCTATGTTTAGAGCTATGTTTGTGTTAGGCTTATGTTTAGGGTAATGGATAAGTTTAGTTCCAAGAATATGGTTAGGATCAGCACTAGGGTTTGTGTTAGGTTTAAGTCCAGGTTTAGTTTTAGGGTTAGGTTTAGGGTAAGTGTTAGGGTTTGAGCTATGGTTAAGGGTAGCTTGACTTATATGGTTAGTGTCAGGTCTATGTTTCGGATTAGAATTAAATTTAAGGCTAGGTTTATCATTAGGTTTAGGGTTATGTTTAGGGTAATGGATAGGGTTAGAGCTATAGTTAGGACTAGGATTCTGGTTAGGATTAAGTTTAGGGTTAGGTTTAGTGTTAGATCCAGATTTAGGGTAATAGTTTGGGCTAGGGGTAAGGTTAGTGTTAAAAAGAGGTGTAGGGCTCAGTTTAGGGATAGATTTTGATTTAGGTTAGGGCTATGGGTAATGTAAGATCTAGAGTAATAATCAGGGCTAGTTTTAGAGTTACAGTTACTGCTAGTACTAGTTTTAGATTTAGATATACTTTTAGGGTGATGTTAGAACTAGCGTTAGTATAAGGTCAGAGTCAGGCTCAAGGTTATTTTTATGGTTAGGTTAGGACTGGAGTTGGGGCCAAGGTTAGGGCTAGGTGTAGGTTTAGGTTTTGGTTTAGGTTAAGGGTTAGGGTTTAGGCTCTGGCTCGGTTTTGTTTTAGGGCTTGAACTAGATTTGGGCTATTTTTAGAATTAGTGTTAGTGTTAGGGCTAGTGTTAGTGTGAGGTTTAGGCTTAGGGTTAGGGTTGGACTTAGAGTTATGGTTAGTTCTAGGGTTAGTGCTAGGGCTAGTGTTATGGCTTAGGTTAGGGCGAAGTTTTAGGGTTATGGTAAGGGATAGGGTTAGATCTCGGAATAGGTCTAGGGGGAGATTTAGAGTTAGTCTTAGTGCTAGTGGTAGGTTTAGGGCTAAATTAGGGCTAGGATAAGGTCTAGTATTAGTTTAAGGGATAAGTCTACAGTTAGAGTTATGGTTATATTTGGGGGAAGCGATGGGGTTATAGCAAGGTTCAGAACTATGGCGAGGGATAAAATTAGGGATAGGGCTAGAGTTAGGTTTCGGGTTTGGATCAAGGCAAGGTTTAGGGCTAGGATGAGGGCTAGCGTTTGTGTTAGGGTTATGACAAGAATTAGGGCTAGGGCTAATATCAGGTATAGGGTTATGGTTAGGGATAGTTTTCGGGTAAGATTTATGGCTTCGTCTAGTTTCATATTTAAGTTTAGGGTAAGGTTCAAATTGAGAGCTAGGGGTATTATAATAGTCAGAGTCAGGTTTTGGGTTTTGGTTAGTTTGAGGTTTAGGGTTATGGCTCAAATTAGCATTAGGTTTGAGTTAGGGTTATGGTAATGAATAAGTTAAGAGTAAAGTTTAAGCCTAAATCTAGGGTTAGGTTTAGGATTAGGGTTAGGGCTAGGGTTAGGTTGGGGTTACTCTTAGGGCTAGATTTGGGCCTAGAATTCTCTCTAGATTTTGTGTTATTTAAGGCGTAATGTTAGGGCTATTGGTAATGTAACAGCTAGGATTATGATTATGGCTAGTTGTAAGTTTAGAGTTATGGCTATGTCTAGTGTTAGGTTTAGGTTTTTGGTTAGGGTCAGGTTTAGAGATAGGTTAATTTTTAAAGGCAGTGTCAGTGTTCAAGTTAGAGTTAGAGTTAAGTTTAAAGCCAGAATTGGGACTAGGTTTATGTCTAGGGGTAGGGTTAGTCTTTGCGTTAAGTTAAGTTTTATTGTTATGGCTAAGGCTAGGTTTTTGATTAGGTCTCGAGCTAGAGTTAAGTCTAGATTTAGGATTAGGTTTAGTTCTAGGGCTAGTGATAGCAACTGGTTTAGGTATAAGTTTACTGGTAGGACTAGTGTTACGGTTTGGTCTAATAATAGGGAAACGTTCAGACCTAGGTCAGTGTTATGGTCAGAATAAGGGTCAGGATTAGGGTTAAGATTTGGGATAGGGTTAGTGCTAGAATGAGGGCTAGGGTTAGGACTATTAATATGGTGAGAGTTTTGATGAGGTTGAGGAGTATGGATAGGTCTAGCGTTAACATGAGGGTTAGGGTTTTTCTTAGGGTTAGGGATAGAGTTTGAGCTAGTGTTAGTGGTAGGGTTAGGGTTAGGGTTAAAGCTAGGTGTAGGGCTCAGATTTGGGCTAGTTTTTGTGTTAGTGTTAGGGCTAGGGTTAGGGCTACAGGTAATGTAAGAATCAGGGTTACAATTAGGGTTAGCTTTATGGTTAGGATTAAGGGTAGTTCTAGTGTTAGTGTTAGATTTAAGGTTAGGGTGATATTTAGAGCTTGAGTTATTTTTACGATAGGAGTCAGTGTCAGGGTTAGTCTTAGGGTTTGAGTTAGGTAATGAGTAGGTTGAATGTTAGGGTTCGGTTTAAGGTTAGCATCATGTTTAGAGCTAGAATGAGTGTTAGGATATGAGTCAAGATCAGGGTTAGGTTTAAGGTTAGGGTTAGGACTCAATTAGGGAAAAAATAATTATTGTAGTAGTGTAGTGTTTGGTTTAAGTTAAGGTTTAGGGTTAGGTATATTGCTCGGTTTTGTTTTAGTCCTAGGGTTACAGTTAGAGCCAGTTTTACAGTTAGTATTAGGTTTAAGGCCAGTGTTAGTGTTAGGCTTAGACTTAGAGTTAGGGTTACATTTATAGTTAGGTTAGATCTAGGATTAGGCTAGGATTAAGGATAGGGCAAGGTTCAGGGCCAGGGTTAGAGTTATGGTAAGGGATAGGTTTAGAACTAGGGATAGGACTAGTGTGAGAGAGTTAGTGATAGGGCTAAAATTAGAGTTAGGTTTTGGGATAGGGTTAAATTAGGGCTAGGATTAGGGCTAGTGTTAGTGTTGAGCTTAAGCCTAACGATAGAGGTAAGTTTAGGTTTAAGTTTAGGATAAAGGATGGTGTTATAACATGGTTTAGAATTAGGATGAGTGTTAGAGTTAGGGTTAGGGCTAGGGTTGGAGTTAGGGTATTATTAAGGCTAGGTTTAGGGCTATGACAAGTGCTAGTGTTTGTATTAGATTCAGGGCTAGGATTAGTGCTAGGGTAATATCAGGTCTAGGGTTATGGTTAAAGATAGTTTTAGGGTTAGGCTTAGGGCTATGTCTAGTGTAAGGGTTAGGTTTAGGGTAAGGTTCAGGTTTAGATTTGGGGAATTATTAGGATTAGGATTTGGCTTAGGTAAGGATTTAGTTTTATGGCTCAAATTAGCATTAGTGTTAGGGTTTGGGGTATATTTATGGTTTGTTTTAAGGTTCAGGTTTGGTTTAGGGTAATTGATCCAGTTAAACATATTGATAGCACTAGGGTTAGCCTTAGGGTAAGGGATATGCTTAGGGTAATTTACAGGGTTAGAGCTCTAGGTTAGAACTAGAGTTATTGTTAGAAATATGCCTTGAGTTAGAGTTAGAGTTAGTGTTAGAACTAGGGTTAGGGTTAGGTTTTGGGTTACGTTTAGCATAAAGGTTAGGTTTTGAGCTGGGTTAGAGCTAGGTTTAGGGTTTGGTCTAGGGATAGGATTACTGAGGTTTAGGGTTAAGGTTAGAGTTAGGGCTAGGGTTATTGTTAGCATTAGGGTCAGGGTTAAGGTAACACAGAGGGTTAGGTTAGGTTTAGATTTGGTTTAGAGTTAGAATTAGTGATAGGTTTAGGATTAGAGCTATGGTAATGTTTAGGTTTATGATTAGGTTTATGGCTTGATCTAGAGTAAGGGCTATACTGAGTTTAATTTTAGGTTTATGTCTATGGTTAGTTTTCCATTTAGGTTTAGGGTTAACATTAGGTTTTGGGCTAGGATTATCAGTAAGTTTAGGTTTAGGTTTAGAGTAACGAGTAGGTTTAGAGGTAGGTTTGGAGCTAGGTTAAATTTAGGATTTGGTCTAGGGTTAGGGTGAGAGTTAGGGATAGGTCTAGGCTTATGTTTAGGGTAAAGGTTAGGCTTTTATCTTAGGAATAAGGTGAGGGCTAGGTTTAAGCTTAGGACTAGGTTTAGGCATAAAATTAGCTCTATGTTTAGAGTTAGGTTTAGGCCTAGGGTTAGGGCTCTGGGTAATGTAAGATCTAGGGTAATGCTTAGGGCTATTTTTAGGGTTAAGCTTATGGCTGGGTCTAGAATTAGGTTAAGGTTTTGGTTAGTTTCAGGTTTAGAGATAGGTTTAGTGTTAAATTAAGGATCAGTGTTTAGGTTAGAGTTAAAGTTAGCGTTAAAGCCAGAATTAGGACTAAGTTTAGGTCTAGGGGTATAGTTAGTGTTTTGATTAGGTAAAGGTTTTTTTTTTTTTTTTTTTTTTTTTTTTTTTTTTTTTTTTTTTTTTTTAGGGTTAGAGCTAGAATTTTGTTTAGGTCTAGAGCTAGAGTTCAGGCTAGATTTAGGATTTGGTTTAGGTCTACAGCTAGTGGTAGGTTTAGGTTTAGGTATAAGGTTTCAAGTAGGGCTAGTGTTAGGGTTTGGTTTAGGGTAAGGGACAGGTTTAAACCTAGGGTTTATGTTATGGTCAGAATAAGGGTCAGGGTTAGTGTTAGGGTTTGAGATAGCATTAGAGCTATAATGAGATCTACTGTTAGGACTATTAAGAGGTTAGGATTTGTTTAGCCTAAGGATTAGGGATAGGTCTAGGGTTACCATTAGGGTTAAGGTTTTGCTCAGGGTAAGGCATACGTTAGGGTTAGGGTTAGGTTTCTGATTAGGGTTAAAGCTTGGTTTAGGGCCCAGATTAGGGCTAGTTTTGTGTGAGGTTTAAGGCTAGGGTTAGGGCAATGGCTAATATAATATCTAGGGTTACAATTAGGGTGAGGAGTAGGGGTAGGTCAAGTGTTAAGCTTAGGTTTAAGATTGGGATGATATTTATAGCTAGGGTTAGTGTTAGGATATCAGTCAGGTCACGGTTAGTTTTAGGGTTAGGATTAGGACTCGAATTAAGGCTAGGTTTACAGTTAAGGTTCAGTTTAATTTTTGGGTGGTGTTTAGAGCTAGGATGAGTGATAGGATATAAGTCAGGTTCAGGGCTATTTTTAAGGTTATGATTAGGACTGGAATTAGGTCTAGGGTTAGATCTAGGTGAAGTGCTAGGGTTTGGTTTCAGTTAAGGTGAGTGTTAGGCCTGTTGTTCTTTTTTCTTTTAGTGCTATGGGTAGGGTTAGGGCTAGTTTTATTATTAGCTTTAGAGTTAGGGCTAGGATTATGGTTAGGTTAAGGATTAAGGCTAGATTTAATGCTAGGATTAGGGCTAGGTTTTTTGATAGGTTTAGGGAAAGAATTAGGGCTAGGACTAATGTCAGGTCTAGGTTTATGTTTTAGGATTACGTTTATGGCTAGGTAAAATTAGAGTGTTATGTTTAGGAAAAGGGTAAGATTAAGAGATGGGGTATTCTTAGGGTCAGGGTCAGGCTTCAGGTTTGGGTTAGGTTAAGGTTTATGATTAAGGCTTAAATTAGCATTAAATTTAGAATTAGAGTTAGGGTAATGGATAGTGTTAGGTTTAGGTTTCAGATTAGGTTTAAGGTAATGGATATGGTTAGGGTTTGTGATAGTTTTAGGGGTAGGCCTAGGGTTAACATTAGGGTTATGGTTATTGTTATGGTAACATTTAGGGTTAGATCTAGGTTTAAGGCTAGGATAATGGTTAGGATTAGGGCTAGAATTAGGGTTAGGGTAAGGGTTAGGGCAAGGGTTAGACTTAGGTTTAGGTTTAGGGTATAGTTTAGGGTTTGAGCTAGGATTTTTTATGTGGCTAAGATTAATTTAGGGTTTGATATAGGGTTATGATCATGGTTAGTGTTACGGTTAGGGCTAGGGTTATCATTAGGTTTAGGGTAATAGGTTTAGGTGTCAGGTTAGAGATAGGTTTAGGTTTAGTTTAGCATTAGGTTAAGGTTTAGGATAAGGGTTAGGGATTGAGCTAGCTTAGATTTAGTGTTAGGGCTAGGGTTAGTTTCACTTTTAGTGCTAGGGTTAGTTTTATGTTAGGGTAGGTTTAGTTTTAGGTCTAGTGTTATCATTAGGGTTAAGTTTAGGTTAGTGTATTGGGTAGAATTTGAACTACAGTTAGGGCTAGGGTTAAGGTTAGGATTAGTGCTGGGGGTAGGGTTATTGTTAGACCTTGTGTTACAATTAGGATTAGGGCTAGAGTTAGGGTGAGGTTTACAGTTTCAACTAGGGTTATGTTTAGGGTAAGGTTTAGGGTTTAAGCTAGGGTTAGGTCTAGAAAGCAGGTTAGGATTAGGGTTAGGGCTAGGTTTAGCATTAGGGTTATGCTTAGAATATGGTTTAGGGCTGTAATTAAGGCTAGGTTTTGTATGAGGTTTAGGGATACTCTTAGGTATATGGG